>NC_136071.1:1010856842-1010969813 GCF_964261635.1 Lissotriton helveticus | reverse complement strand
GGGAGACAGACAGAGGGAGGGAGACAGGGGAGGGAGGGAGACAGAGGGAGGGAGGGAGACAGAGGGAGGGAGACAGAGGGAGGGAGACAGAGGGAGGGAGACAGACAGAGGGAAGGAGACAGACAGAGGGAGGGAGACAGACAGAGGGAGGGAGACAGACAGAGGGAGGGAGACAGACAGAGGGAGGGCGACAGACAGGGGAGACAGAAGGAGGGAGACAGACATAGGGAGACAGACAAAGGGAGGAGGGTGACAGAGGGAGGGAGACAGACAGAGGGAGGGAGGGGGACAGGGAGAGAGAGAGGGAGACAGAGGGAAGGAGACAGAGAGAAGGAGACAGAGGGAGGGAGACAGACAGAGGGAGGGAGACAGACAGAGGGAGGGAGGCAGACAGAGGGAGGGAGGCAGACAGAGGGAGGGAGACAGACAGAGGGAGGGAGACAGACAGAGGGAGGGCGACAGACAGGGGAGACAGAAGGAGGGAGACAGACAGAGGGAGACAGACAAAGGGAGGAGGGTGACAGAGGGAGGGAGACAGACAGAGGGAGGGAGGGGGACAGGGAGAGAGAGAGAGGGAGAGAGAGACAGAGAGAGACAGAGAGGGAGAGCGAGAGGGAGACAGAGAGAGTGAGACAGAGAGGGAGGGAGAGAGAGGGAGGGAGACAGAGACAGACAGAGGAGACACAGACAGACAGATGGAGGCAGAGACAGGGGCAGACAGTTGGAGAGGGAGACAAAGGGAGGGAAACGGTAGTCAGACAAAATATCGAAATTAAAATATCGATATACAATAATATTGATGTTTTAATATCGATGGTATAGTATATCGATGTGCCATAATATCGACAGACAGAATATCGAGATTAAGGTATGTATGTTAGTAATATCGAAATTTTGTTGTTTAGTGTTATGTATTTTATTTGTTGTTTATATGTTTGCTAAATATGTTTAGAAATGTATGTTTGAAAATTAGTAATTTTGTTAACATTTAGCGTTTTAGTATTAGAGCGGGTTGTGGGTTTATAGGGGAATAGGGTGGGAAGTAATTTAATAATAATTAATTAATTAATATATGTTTGTAAATATTTTTAATTAATAATTAATTGGTAATTAATTAATATTAATTAGTTAATTAATTAATATACTTTTGTACATATTTTAATTAATAATTAATTGGTAATTAATTAGTATTAATTAGATAATTAGTTAATATATGTTTGTAAATATTTTTAATTAATAATTAATTGGTAATTAATTAATATTAATTAGTTAATTAATTAATATAATTTTGTACATATTTTTAATTAATAATTAATTGGTAATTAATTAATATTAATTAGTTAATTCATTAATATAATTTTGTACATATTTTTAATTAATAATTAATTGGTAATTAATTAATATTAATTAGTTAATTACATTATTTAGAGTAATTTTTTAATATATATACTTTTTTGTTATTGTTAATTAATTATTCGGGAACAATTAATATTAATTAGTAAATTAAATTAATTATAGCTAATGTGCTAATATATTTACTTTATTGTTATTGTTAATTAATAATTAATTGGTAATTAAATAATGTTAATTAATTTTGGGTAAAGGAGTATTTTTAGGGTTCAGGGTCAGTTTTCAGTTCTTGGGTAAAGGGGTATTTTTGGGGTTCAGGGTCAGTTTTCAGTTTTTGGGTAAAGGGGTATTTTTAGGGTTCAGGGTCAGTTTTCAGTTTTTGGGTAAAGGGGTATTTTTAGGGTTCAGGGTCAGTTTTCAGTTTTTGGGTAAAGGGGTATTTTTAGGGTTCAGGGTCAGTTTTCAGTTTTTGGGTGAAGGGGTATTTTTAGGGTTCAGGGTCAGTTTTCAGTTTTTGGGTAAAGGGGTATTTTTAGGGTTCAGGGTCAGTTTTCAGTTTTTGGGTGAAGGGGTATTTTTGGGGTTCAGGGTCAGTTTTCAGTTTTTGGGTAAAGGGGTATTTTTAGGGTTCAGGGTCAGTTTTCAGTTCTTGGGTAAAGGGGTATTTTTAGGGTTCAGGGTCAGTTTTCAGTTTTTGGGTAAAGGGGTATTTTTAGGGTTCAGGGTCAGTTTTGGGTTTTTGGGGTACAGGGGTATTTTTAGGGTTCAGGGTCAGTTTTGGGTTTTTGGGGTACAGGCGTACAGGGTAAAAATAAAATAAATTTAAATTTAATTTAAATCAATTAAATGAAATTAAAAAAAATAAAATTACATTAAATTATTCAGTTTTTAATTTATTTTAAATGTATATGTATTACTTTTAATTTTTTAATTATGTTTTAATGTTTTTATTTAATATTTGTTAAATTATATGTATTTTAACATTATTTTTACATTATTATTAATACATTTAAAAAAACGATATTTTTAATTTCGATATTTTTGTACCACGATATTAATTTATCGATATTTTTGTACTTACCTTTATGAAGATATGACTCCGATATTTTTGATTTCGATATTTTTGTGTCGATATTTTTGTATGTAGATATTCTGTCTGTCGATATTATGTCATACAACCGAGGGAAACAGGGACAGGTAGAGACAGGGACAGACAGACAGATAGAGACAGGGAGACAGAAGGAGGGAGAGGGAGGGAGACAGAGGGTGACAGAGGGAGAGAGAGGGAGGGAGACAGAGAGAGAGGGAGAGGGAGACAGACAGAGAGAGAGAGAGAGAGAGAGAGAGGGAGACAGAGAGAGAGAGAGAGGGAGACAGAGAGAGAGAGAGAGAGAGGGAGACAGAGAGAGAGAGGGAGGGAGACAGACAGAGGGAGGGAGACAGACAGAGGGAGGGAGACAGAGGGGGGGAGGGAGACAGAGGGAGGGAGGGAGACAGAGGGAGGGAGACAAAGGGAGGGAGCGAGACAGAAGGAGGGAGACAGAGGGAGGGAGACTGAGGGAGACAGAGGGAGAGAGGGAGACGGAGGGAGGGAGGGAGTCAGACAGAGGGAGGGAGGGAGACAGATAGAGAGGGAGACAGAGGGAGGGAGACAGAGAGAGAGGGAGACAGAGAGAAGGAGACAGAGGGAGGGAGACAGACAGAGGGAGAGAGACAGATAGAGGGAGACAGACAGAGGGTGACAGACAGAGGGAGGGAGACAGAGGGAGGGAGACAGAGGGAGACAGACAGAGGGAGGAGGGCGACAGAGGGAGGTAGACAGACAGAGGGAGGGAGGGAGAGAGAGGGAGAGAGAGGGAGGGAAACAGGGAGAGAGAGATAGGGAGAGAGAGACAGAGGGAGACCGAGAGGGAGAGAGAGAGGGAGACAGAGAGAGTGAGACAGAGAGGGAGGGAGAGAGAGAGGGAGGGAGACAGAGACAGACAGAGAGATACAGACAGAGACAGATGGAGGCAGAGACAGGGGCAGACAGATGGAGAGGGAGACAGAGGGAGGGAAACAGGGACAGACAGGGACAGATAGACACAGTGACAGACAGAGACAGGGACAGACAGACAGATAGAGACAGGGAGATGCAGAGGGTGACAGAGGGAGAGAGAAGGAGGGAGACAGAGAGAGGGAGGGAGACAGAGAGAGGGAGACAGACAGAGGTAGACAGAGGGAGACAGACAGAGGGAGGAGGGCGACAGAGGGAGGTAGACAGAGGGAGGGAGGGAGGGAGACAGGGATGGAGACAGAGGGAGAGAGAGGGAGATAAACATGGAGAGAGAGGGAGGGAGACAGAGAGAGAGAGAGGGAGAGAGAGAGAGAGGGAAACAGAGGGAGAGAGGGAGGGAGACAGGGAGAGAGAGGGAGAGATAGAGAGAGAGAAAGAAAGATGTGTGTATGCTGGGTATGGTGGCTCATTGGACGAAGGCGTCCGCTGCAGGGGCATGTGTTCAACCTCATGGTCATAGTTTTTTTTGTTGCTCTAGCCCAGCCCCCTCCCCCACTGACCCTGCCCCCATCGGTGTGGCCCCCGGCCACAAACCACACTGTAAATTTGGCCCCCGAGAGAGTACCCAAGCTCTAGAACCACATCAACCTGATTTAGGTTTTGTTTTTTGTTTTACTGGCCATTTTTATTTTTTTCCTCTGTTTTATTGTAGTTGCCAGGTTTTCTCTTCCCCCTGTGGGTTTCTTTGTTTATTTAAGCTCTTTGTTGTATTAGATTTTTTTAATGTATTTAATACTTGTGCTCAATCCTGTTGGAGTATGGTTAAAGTTAAAATGTTGCCCCCCCCCGCCCCCCCGGAAACATTTCTGCGGATGCCCATGCGAAGGGCTCTGAAAGGAGCAGAGGGAATGTTTTGAAGTTTCTACCATTCTCATTGCACTTTGGCAACTAGTATGGTGATCTTCTGATGTGACAAACGGCACTAGTTCTCGGAGGCTCCAGCTCATAGCTCGAGATTAAAATCCATCTTCACAGTGCGTCCTTTCTTAAACAGTGACACACAACGAATAACCGTGTCAAATTAGTTCGTGCAGTTCGTGATAAATAACTGACTTTATTTTCAAAATTATAGATTCAAATGTAGTAATGAAACATAAATCAAAAATATACTTACCTACGCTTCCTCGTCCTCCATTCCTGTTTCTTCTAGAATGGAGTCCGCGCAAGTTGTCCGGGGAGCATCTGCAAACTCTCCTCCACGATTCCGGAGTCTGACTCTCGGGAAAGGAGGTCGTGGAATGTTCTAGAGAGGCACACTCCACCGCATCAGAATGATTGTCGTCACCACCCGAAAATGACCAATCACTGCATGGCTTCACATGAAGTCACGCAGTGATTGGCCATACAAAAGTGCGGCTGCGGCAGTGCCACCACCCCGCAGTGCGGCACCCAATAAATGGATTGCCTCATTTTGCCTGCCCTTCTGCGCAGTGGACCAGCCAATCCTGGCCCTGCATGCAGCGCCAGGATTGACTAGGGGGGCACAGTTACTTTTCGCCCATATAGAGACCCGGGGTCTGCAGCCCTGGCGCTGCTGTATGAAGCAGCCCCCCCATGGGTCCCTGACTCCCTCATAATGGGAAGATTGTTGTGCGTATGTTCGGGCTGGTCCTAGCCCAAAAATGCACTGTCTCTACTGCTGCAGGCAGCTGAGTCTGGACTGTCACTCAGCTGCTGCAGCCCAGCCCCTCCCCCTCCACCTGGCTTCAGCAGCGCATTTTCAGTCGGGCGTGTAATAATTTATTCAGCGAGATTGCGCTTGAGTGACGGTGCGTCTATGTGGCTCAGTGGGGCTACGCCCCAATGCCCCAATTGATGCACTGCGCCTGGCTATGCCCTGGTAAGATGCTGATATCAACCTACATAATGAAAATGGGACTGATAAAGCTTACATAAGTAGGAACTCTGAAACCAGAGCACAAAAAATGAAAAACAATGACTACAGAAACAGAGGAAAAACCCAGAGCTAAATGGATGGAGAAAGGAAAAACAAAATAAAGGTAAGGGTTGTAAGTACAAGTGAGAACTAGGAAGAGGGATGGGAGTCCATACAGCAACTAAAGGTGCTAGACTCAGAGTTACACATGGGTGCACAACCTATGGTGATGCTTCCCCTGGTGACCTGTAACTGAAGGTGTTACTCACACACATTTCCTAACTGCTGCCTTCTTCTATGCCCCAGACTGCCTGGGGTTCCACTCTCTCCAACCCTGCCTAGTCTGGTGCTGTGTTACTCTACTGTGTTTTCTTAGATTAAGTTGTCAGACTTTGGTAAATGTTTGTGTGTCACAGTGTACCTGATGCTCTTCTTCTACATGCAATGTTCATTTGCAAGACAGTCATTACCAAGGTGATGGCCATTGTTGGGCGTGTCTCTCTTTTCAGGCTCACCCCCAAATGTTTTGCCTTTACCCCTCCTATTTTGCTGAATTTGTTTTTGTTGACTATAGGACCACTGCTAACCGGTGATAAAGTGCTTATGTTTGCTCCCTAAAACATGGTAAAATTGGCTTACATCTGAATGGCATATTTAATTTAAATATACGTTCCTAGTAAAATGGTATACCACTATACCAAGGGCCTGTAAATTAATAGTGGGCCTGCAGCACTGATTGTGCCACCTACTTAAGTAGCACTTTACAATATGCCCCAGGACTTCCATTGGAGCCTGAAAGTAGTTTTAGACTGCCAAATCGACTTGGCAATATAACCCCATTGTCGAGCCTTAAACTCTCCTTTTATTGCCTCTAAATCACCCCCACATAGGTCCTAGGTAGCCCATGGACATGTGCTTTAAAGTTTTATATCCCCTGGTAGTGAAAAACTCTTAAATGTGTTTTTTTCATTTCTGTGAGACCTACCTCTCTCTCCCATAGGATAACATTGGGTTGCCTTACTACTTGTAATAAGTACTAACGTTTAATTGGGAACAGGTGAGCTTTTAATGATTGGTATCCATGAAATTGTAATTTAAAATCCTTTTAAATGATGGAGGCCGAATTTAAATCAACATTTCAAAAAGGGCACTTTTATAAAGTCGGAATTTTCCTACCCTAACTATTTGGTGCCTATAGCGTGCTGCTGGGTCACATGACTGGATGTAGCTGGCAGTTGGAATTTGTTCATTCCTCCCCGACAGCCACACACTAGAGGAATTAGGTGTGCTGGAGAGGCCCTCATCTGGCAGCATAGGGGGCAGACCTGGGCACGACCCACTTTCAACTGAATTGGCTGTGCTGTGCCTTCACACAAAGGACTTGCACCCCTGCATTGTCCATGCAGCCAGCATGGAGCCATGGCAGGGAAGCAGGAAACTTCAAACACTTCAAAGGGAGTTCTATAGAAACTCCTTCACCAGGTATAAAAATGGGACCCTCATGCCCACTCTTCAGCTCACTTTCTGGACCTGCGGGGGACTCTTAGTGGAATGTCTGCTGGTGTGGCCTGCTGTGCATTCCAGAGGACTGCCTTGCTGCACCTGAAAGGACTGCGTTGCTGCCTGAGGTCTGGCCTGAACCCACAGAGGCCTGCCCCACTACTTGAGCCCTGTTCTACTGCTGAACCTGGGGCTACCAAAGTGACCCCAAGGGCTAGTTGGCTGGTCTCCTGATCAGAGCCTCAAGGACAGAAACGTCTCCAACCATCTTAAACCTGAACTAGGAGCCAGCCTGAGTGAGTGTTAGTCCCCCAAGGAGTGCCTCTTGTGGACCCTTGGGGTGGTGCTAAAGGAGTCCTGATAGCCAAAATCTAAATCTTGGGATATTTTTGGCTAGAAACTGCTCTGAGAATTGAGAGGAGATGAGGACCCGCGGAGATCAGGACCAGCCTTCTCATCATTCCACCCAAGATGCATCGCTGGTCGGCCTTGCCCTGCTGAACTTCTACATTCTCAGAACATTTTTGATAAAATTTCTTAGAAGTCCGAAGGTATGGACTACCTCTTGTATCTGACTTTCGCTTCATCGTGGTCTGCCATATTTTTCGACTTTGACCAGGTCTTACGCGACTAGATTTCCACAGTTGGCGCTTTGTTCTTTTAGGTACTAGTTTTAACCTTAAACTTTACAAAGGCATAACACTGGTTCAATTAATTGGATTTTTGTAATTTTTTATGTCAATTTATTAAAATGTACAGTTTTCTAAATTGGTGTGGGGTTTTTCTTGTGTTGTGTGTTCATTTTATTATTGTTTGTGTGGTGCATAAATACTTTACACATTGCCTCTAAGTTAAGCCTGACTGCTGTTGTGCCAAGTTACCATACGGTTAAGTACAGGTTAATTTAGTGAATTTTGTGGTTCACCCTGACAGTAATTGTGACTGTTCTTTGAACAAGTGTCACCACTCCACTTCAACCAACAACCCAATTTCTCACAACCTTCAATTTAGCAAATTACTGCATGCAAGTGATGGGGACCTGCCCACCATACTCTAATGGGACAGCTACCACTGCATGGAATACACTTTTTAAAAGAGTTGTATACTTTTAATAGGACAGTTGTAGTATTCTTGCGTGTCCAGCCTCTGAGGTGGTGCAACGCTAGAAGATATGTGTTAAAGACTGTGATTCCTTTGGAAATATTTGTCTAAACACTCAAGAAATGTATTGGTGTAGTTTAATAAAACATCTACTGGCAGAATTTATTCAATCGTTGAATGTATCTCAAAACGGCTGCATGGTTTCTCATGTATCAATGCTACATTTTGATCATCATATTTGTAAAACAAACTTGCCAGAATGTAACAAAGTGAAAATGGTGCAGTGCTCAAAGTGTAAACTTGTAGCAATTGTATTTATAGAGCGATCACGTGATAAAAACAGAAAGGTGACTCATCTAATTCGAAGTGTTGGAAAAAAAACATGGAACCCAGAATTGTTTCCGTGGTAAGAAAATAATGTGTTATAACATCCACACCAAGGGGAGACCCACCGGTTTGCTGGGCTGACTCACAGGTTGTTGTTGCCCCCTTGTGATTTGCATAACATATATTGCAGGACACAAATCATGCCACTAGTCCTGCTACAGCTTCCAAGCCTTGTGACACCAGTGGCCATCTTGGATACACCCAAGGATATATGGCTGCGCTCCAGCCATAAACCCTACTTCCCTTTGAGATCACTAGCGGGGCAGCAGTGTGACTTATTTTGACTGCGGTCTATGCCTGCTTAATCCTTGCTTGCTTCTCGGATCACCTTCACCTGACATTGCTGCATCAAAGCACGTGGAACTGCACCACCTGGTTCCGGAGACCTGTAACAGAAAGGCCAGATTACAGTAGAACAGTGAGGTACTGAGCCTGCTCTTCATGTTGCTTGTCCATGTCTTTTCAGAATTCCCACATATACCCCTCTCCAGATCAGTCTGAATTCTGACAGGCAGTCACCTGAAACTGCATTACTGGCTACCTCTATTTTCACAGTACATGACACTATGAACTTTTGATAGGTTTGATCACATCATTTTCGCTTTCATAGATTGGTCTTCTTTTTTCCACTGCTTCACTGTAGCACAGGGAACTGTTCTTAGTCTGCTACTATTCACTCTATTTACCACACCCCGCTCTCCCCAGTTGTCTCTTCCTCTCAGCTTCATGCACCTTTCTGTGCAGATGTCACTCCAATGTACTTCAAGTTCATAAGTGCTCCCCTTAGTATCTATTAAAACTTACCACCAATAGCTCTTCACACCATTCAATCTCGCAATTGTCACATACCTAAGCCCATATTCCACAATAAGGCACAATAGATTATCCCAAAAGCTTAGAAAAAAGATATATATTTTAATCCTGGAATCTGTGTTCAAAATACAAGTATATAAAAAAACATAAATCACACATTTTAGAAAATAAGGAAGATTCTTATAAGACACGTCAATCTGTGTTTGAATGTACACCTCTACTTTAAATGTAACTGAATGTCCTTACTTTTTTCAATTATTATCATATAAAGACACCCAGTGTTCTTAGATCGTCTCTTGATATTCCCTTCACGTGTTTCAGTGCAGTTGATTGATAAATTCCACCTTCTTCAGGACTGACACACATATGAATTTGTCATGAATTAAAAATAACAGTTTCATGTACATCTACAAAATAAAAACAAACATAACATATTAGAGACATAACCAAACTTCCACATAATATAATCAAGATCTAAACAATACATAACATCACTACCCATTTTCAAACAAAATACATACAGAGTTTGAGTTAATCTTGCTCCTTTATTCTTTGATCAAGATTCCTCAGTTTTTCCAATAAATCCATTGCACAAACAGTACAAGCACATCATCTGGATGTTTTCTATGGTTCCTCTCTTTCTTGTGCTAACCTTATCGCCACTGCTACACATTCTGGTTGGCTCCTCTATATATGCCCTGATTATGAGTGTGACAGAACTGGGGTAACAGTAATTTCCCATGTGATTTACTATTACCATGCAGTAATTCCACCCCAGTTGTGCCCAATTACAAGTGAAACTTCCTGAAATGGGGAATTATTGTATACAACCACATTTTGTTCTGGGTCGTAAAACAAATGGAACACGCGATTCTTGTAGGGTTTTACGCATACATTTACCACCTGCTCTGACATGTAATTAGTGTCATAGTGCTAAAGCATATCGCCTTTCTATCCCAGAAGCTAATATTCTCCTTCAAACATACATTTTATTACATTTGTGTTACTTTTCTTTTATGTTGGCCATTTCTATCTATTTTAAACTAAGCTGTCCCATTGCCCTTTGGTATCGACAGTGCTACACACATTACGCCTTATTTCCACCATCTTCATTGGGTTCCTGTTTGCTATTTATTTCATTGTTCTTTTCTGTACATTGTTGTTAAGGTGATGCATACATATGTATGAAGAGAGGAGCGCAGGTTCTCAGGAATGAGATACTACTTTATTGCAAGACATATCTTCATCAGTGAGTGAAACAACTCACAACTTGCCCTCAGTCTGCCCAACTGTGAACTGCTACAGTTCCATCCGGACCACCCACATTCTAGAAAACATACCTATTTGACCATTCCTCAGGCATAGGCCATGCATTCACCAATACGCACATCGGACACAGATAACTCATCTTCCTTCAAAAACAAAAGCACACGACACACTCACATCCAGGAACAGTAAAAAACACATAAGCAAACGCATGGGAACCTTGTGTTCCCACACACAGCGTTTAATGTTACACTCTGAACTCTGAATCCTGATTGCACTAGTTGCAAATCAAATTGCCCCGAACTAGTAGATTCCGTGCCACCAATATTGGAAGACCTACCTCCAGACCATCTTCCCCCACATCAAAGAAATCATTATATTCCCTCTCCCCACTATCAACACGTATTATGCCTTCACCACTCATCTTTTTTTCAAGTATTTTTATTGAATTTTCCAACAAATAATGAACACTGACTGGTCAAGAAATACATAAAAGTCCAGGAGCGTCCATATGACAGACCTTGTGTCAAAATGAGGTAGTAAAGGCAGGAGGCAATCGGGAATGAGGTGGGAGACCAGGGCGCTGCTGGAAGCAGGGCATTGACAATCTCCGGGCGACTGATTCCAATATGGCTAGACTATGTTGACAGTGGTGGGAATAGGGGAAGAGAGAGAGAACCCATGGGGGGCGTGTCGCAGGGGTCCAGTCAGGGAAGAGGCGGTTATAATTCTGGAGAGATAGCATGCATGATTCATGGAGGTAAGGGTGTCATTTTGGGTGATACTGAAAAAATGTTTGAGTACGGTATCCCACACGGCGGAGATGGGGCACCTACTGATGTGCCAGACCTCCTCAAAGCATAAGGCCTCGCTCCCGTCCACCCCCCACAGCTGCAAGCCCCATGCTATGATTCCAACCTGGGAGGCCTTGGAGATCACCAGTTAAGGGTGATAGCATGCTTAGTGAGGAGCAGTGATAGACTTGCAAAGCGTGCCCTAACCAGTATGCGTTTTCCATGCTTAAATATGTGCAGGGCGCAGGTCTCCCAGGTAGCTAATCAGGGAGCTGTGTCACCTCACAGAGTGTCTTGTGAATTGCATGTCAGCAAGTGAAAAGGGCGGGACAGGACCATAGCATATCCTGGAGGTTGCCTGAGAACTCCAGGCAGGGCGGGCAGCCTAAACGAGCAACGAGGAAGAAGTGGTTAAGCTGGTGGGGTGTAAGGCAAGCTCTATGGAGTATAATGAATTGTATACTCTGAAATCGGGTGTTGCAGGACACTCTATATGGGTGTTAGAGGGATCTGTCCCATTCAGAGTTGTGGAGTGCCTGATCTATATCTGCACCCCATTTGTGTCTGAGGGACGCAAGTGGAGCTCCTGTGTGTCCCCTATAGAGCCGTAATAAGGCGATGTGCCGTTCCCATAGTGAACAGAGTCTGAATGACTGAGTGCATGGGAGGTTCAGTGTCTCCTATAGACCATTGAGTGCGGAGGGTGTGCCATATCTGGTGGCATATCTGGGGAAGGGAAAGTCATTGATTAGGCTATCATGGTAAGAAGTTGGCCATCTAGAAATAGGTCGCCTACATTGGTGAGAGAGCAGTTGTGTTAGGGTGAAAGGTCTCTGGATGAGATAGAGTTGAGAAAATGGGGAAGACCCTGTAGGGCGAAGAGCGGGCATACAGGACTATATGACATGTAAGGGCTAGTGTCTGCC
This sequence comes from Lissotriton helveticus, assembly GCF_964261635.1. NCBI lineage: Eukaryota > Metazoa > Chordata > Amphibia > Caudata > Salamandridae > Lissotriton > Lissotriton helveticus. Next base: position 1,010,957,744 of record NC_136071.1, on the reverse strand, counting down.
GAATGCATGTGTGTGCTACGGTCACCAAATATGGCGGGTGTAAGCAAGGAGGCCGCCCTAGGAAGCAAAAAGCTCTGGAGGTCTGTGAGGGTGAGGTAGCCTGTGTCCGCGCTGACATCTGTCAGGTTGTGCTGCACCAGCCACTGGGAGATCCACTGAAGCTGGGCTGCCAGACAGTAAGCCTAAAATGAGCAGGGAGGTTGGAGAAATGTCAAAGAAAATGAGGGAGCATGATCATTGTAGATATGACCATATTACCTGTTGGGGCTAGCGTGAGCAATTTCCAAAATTGGACCAGGGATTTCAGGGCTGTGAAGATTTCCCGGAGGTTGAATTCGAAGACATCTAGACGAATGATATACACGGATCCCCAGGTATCGAAAGGTATCACCCTTCCATTCCATCTGACACCCACTCAGCCAAACCTCGATAAGAGGCAAAGAATCCTCTATGGAGAACACACATGATTTTGCCCAGTTGACATGCAATCCTGTCATGTGTGTGAATGAACGTAACGTGGTGAAGATGGAGAGAGGTCTGCCTTAACATGTCGAATGTAGAGTAGCAGATAGTCTGCATAAAGGGAAACTACATGGGTCATGCCATTGAGAGGGATTCCCCAGGCCACTTCCACTAATGGGAGCCGGGTAGCCAGTGGCTCCATTGCGAGCGCAAAAGAACAGAGGTGAGAAGTGACAGCCCTTGTCTGGTGCCCCTCTCCAATGGGAACGCTGGGGAGACCAACCAGCCCATTAAAACTCTAGATTTGGAAGTGGTATATAGTAATCATGTATATTTCTGGAGCGCTCACCTACACCTAGTGTGGCTAGCACCTGGAAGAGGTAATCCCATTCCTGGGTGTCAAAATCCTTTCCCAAGTCGAGAATAAAGTATGCAGCATAGGGGAAACAGCGGGTACCTGGTCCAACAGGTGAAAGAGGCGGTGCATATTTTGTGAGGTGCTCTGCTCAGGGACGAAGATCATGGTGGACTAAGTCTGGCAGTAGTTGAGGATATTGTTCGGCAAGTACTTTTCCCAGGATTTTGTAGTCAGTACTTAGTATGGCAATGGGGTGATAGAAGGCAAGGAGGGTGGGGTCTCGGTTGGGCTTTAGAAGCGACATCAGGACAGATTTGCATGGGTGTAGGCACTTGGTGCGTACGGCATCCACGTATTCCTCGGCTAAGTAAGGGGCAAGGAGGGAACTGAAAGTGCTGTAATACTCGAATAGGAAACTATCCAAGCCAGATGTTTTGTTCCTGGCCAATGTGCATATGGCTTTTTTGATATCTTGAGTAGGTTAGGGCTCATCTAGATCTTCTCGACAGACTGGTGTGACCTTTGAGAGGGGGTATCTGGAGAGGAAGGTATGCCCCCCCACCCTCCCCAAGGAGGTTCTCATTCGGGCTGACTGTCACGTAGGCAAGCCCCTTCAGCGCTCGGTGGGTAGCTAAGGTGGGGAATATTACTGTCCTGATCTAACCACTGCGAGAAGGGGAGTCGGTGAGGGTAAGGTACAACAATCAAGACGTGCTGCAATGGCAGCATTTCCAAACAGATGGAAACGTAATGCCATATCCAAAGATGAGGCTGCGACTTGGCACGGGAGAAAAGGGCAAAAGGTGGAGAGCGGCCACCTAATTTAGGGAAAGAAGGTAGTGGCCTGAACATCAGGAATAGGTCAGGGGGTAGAAGGAGGAAAGATAGGGGGGGGAGCCTGGGAGATAGTGATCGGTTCAGACTATGATATCTGCGGTCCGTGGCATGACCAGCGGCGGAGCCTGGGAACAGAGGCAGGGTTCATCCATGGTGACTGAGTCATCATTAGTCATGAAAATGTGCGGGTCATGTTCATGCTCTGCTGAATTAGCACTGTCCTTTAATAATGCTGCTGTCAGGTTGACACTCCGCAGGATCCGCATGCAGCAACAATGCTCCACCTCCGGACCCTCCAAACACCCTGAATAGTAAACACAGGGTGTTCAGACGATACGGCGAGGGAAAAACCCCATAAAGGGGAAAAAACCCAACAAAGAATAAAAGGGGAGAAAGGAAGGGGCAGCAGGGAAAAAGAAACTGAAAGACAAAAGTGCATAGGTTAATACAATATACAACCCTACTCTCATAAATTCTTACTAAACAAGAACCCCGGAATTCACCTGTAGTATATATGCACTAAACACCCTATTGCTGTATCTCCCGTCTTCCTTCCATCCTGCACAAAACAAACAAGGGATTAGCATGAAGCCGGGCACTCCTCATCTGAATACTGAGAACCAGCCTTGCTAACATCCACATACCCCATAATACAAACAAGGAGCTTATAGTTGGTTTCCGATAACTTGTAGATAAACAATAGATAGAGCACAACCGTGCTAAAATGATGCAATGGGAATCCGCTCCTTTGAGAAATGTAGTACAAAGTTATCTTAGTTCCAGTACACAAATGAATATAACCAAATACGGCAGAGCATAGTTCCTGTCACTACTGCCCTCCGCTTTGGTGTGTTACTTCCTTGATAATCCAATGGGAATATAACCAAACACGGCAGAGCGTGGTTTCTATCACCACCACTGCCCTCCGCTTTGGTGTTGTAAGTCCATACAAATCATATAGGTATCAAATCCACACCAAGCCTTCGTGACGGTAGTGCGGAGGAAAACGAACCCCCCCCCCTGCACTCCGCCACTATTTGCTAGAAATAAAGTTACACGTCAACGACGTGTAGAGAAGCGAATTACAGACAGTCCTTTTAAGGCACAGTACCCTCGCAGCCGCGAGGCAAAAGGAAACACACAGCGCGCGTTTCCGTAGCGCAAAACAAAACAGTCAGCACAGTACATCCGAATGAACGCGCTAGCCAGCGCGTTCCAACATTACCAAATGTCGGCTTCAACTTCCCCACTAGATTCCAATGGAAGTCTAACAATGAAGCCCAAAGGTGCAGACGAGCGACTGTATCCTACGGTAGACCAGGAATCACTAGCGCCGATCGTCGGGCTCCGCCCGGTGATATCCTGCGACTCCCAAGGTGGTCTGGGAAAAGTAGTTCTGCGCTAGAGGATGCTGGGAATCGTAGTCTTAGGCAGGCGCGCTATCTAAAACCTGACAGCTGCTGCCTGGATGCCCGCTGTCAGTCGTCGATGAGTTGCTCTGGAAGGGGGCAGGTGCGCAGGCCTGGGCCCAAATTAGAACAAGGTTGGCCAGTGCCACACCCAGTTTTTCTTTTGCCCACGTCTAACCACAGGCCAATCTACACCTCTCCAATGTAACACGCAATGAGTTAAAGCTTAAAGCTTTCTGCTACCCCTCACCCCCAATCACCACTTTATTAAAGACTTCTGCTTTCCCTAAGCCTAACTAACCATCCTGACTCTCTACCCCTAGTATTGCCCACCCCAGTTTGACTAGTGCCAACGATATCCCTCTACACCCCCATGTTATAGAAAACCACCCTCACTCTTCCCCACAGTGTTCTACCCAGGGCCTGTCCACCGCCTCTATTTCCCCAATTCTTCCTTCCTGGTTACCCCTCTGTCGTCTTCTCACAATCGCCAGCTGACATTTGCAGCCCTTTTAGGGGTCTAATCCTGCTGCGCCATTCTCTGGCATCCTACAAGAGGCTTTAAGCATGCTGTACAGTGGTGAATGTTCAAAGGCGAGAAGCAGCGCACCTGTGTCATCTCCAGAGCTCAGGTAATCTGACATCAGATACGGAGGCTACAGCTTTAGCTCGGTGCTGATCTCATTTTGCCACACTCCTTGTAAAACGCCATGCTGTGTTAATGATGGCAACGTCTGCCAGATTCTTAAATTGCTGTTTCATGCTTCCCTATTTATTCATGGGAGGGCTTGTCTCCACTAGATGGTTTGAGATTCAAACCGTACATGCTTATTTGCTGGACGAGATAACTAGACAACCAAACCATTTTTAAATTTGTTGAATGTGTGAGGTTTTTGCTCATGTGGCAGAAGAAATGAAGATTTGTGCATGGTGCTAAATGATGCACTGCCCCATTTTCTTTATTTAAAGTAGAGGTTTGGCTTTGAAAATTGTCTATGTATTTTTTCTTTAGATGCTACCCTTTTCTTAAATAGTTTCATATCGTTGTTTTGCAGACTCTAGGGACTGATTAGTATGTCATAAGCACCAGTGGTTCTGTAAATGCACCTTCTATCTACAGTTATTTTGTCATTCCAAAATATTACTCCGATCAACACTATACAGTGTTGTTCCTGTGATCTTTAAAGTTACTAGATGTATGCTTCTTGCTTCAGTCCTCCCAGCCTGTGTGCCAGACTCAGTGGGCTCTGAGAAGAAGGCTTCCACCTCCCTGTTTCAAAGTTTAACAGCTAATCCTGCAATTCCTTAGTATCAACATGGCCACCTTGCTTCCATAGGACTCACCTATGTGAGAGCTATTGGCTTTGTCAATTTATTTTTCTTTTAAAGATGCTGCAGAGTGGGGGTCCCGGTGCTGTACGGTCCTTCCAAAAACAATTACCAAGGACAATAGTGTCACAACCACCTGGCTTCTCATGATCAGGGCGATGCTCAACAGGGGTCCACCTCCTGACTCAGTCTTCCCCACACTCTGACTAAACAAATGCACAGAGTATAGAGGTGATCAAGCGAGGGATAGGGATAGGGTAGGTGCAGCAGTGGAAAGGGAAAACCTGAAACAAAAAAGCATAACATTAATACTGTGCATGTATCCTGACTACACTCATTATAGTCTCACTAGAGTCAAAGCAATACCTTGGTAAGTTCTTCCCTGTAAATTCATCCTGGAACACCGCGTAAGATACTCCTCTTACTGCCAGGAATATAATCCACCTAGGATTCAAATGTATTTCATGAATATCAAACAATTCAAACATTACATGGGTGTACACAATTAAATACTCAGACATACATCCATACTCATGTCTGCACACCCTTGTATCCCCAGAAAAAAATGGATAGTAATCAGGAAAAAATATTGTCAGCAAAAGAAAGGTAATCTCAATTTGGTAGATGCTCCCAGCAAAGTATATAGTTCTCCAAATCCAGGAAATAATCCACCAGGTTTCAAAACAGAACAGCAAGAAACCCTACATACTCCTCTTGGTCCTAGAACAGTTTAAAGCACTCCTAAAGGAAACGTAAATGTCACCAGCACAAGAGAGCAAGCAAAGACTTCCTACCAGGATAGGGTGTTCCGAAATGTTCATAAGCATGAGCCCTCTTCACGAAGCCTCCTCAGGGGAATAGCTTTCTCCGGTAGAATATAGCTGCAATCGCTAGTGGGCAAAACAAACAGCAACCAACGTTCTCGCTCAGCCGAGCGAAATGCTGGGGAAGCCCCGCCGCAGCCGCGAGCGGGGATCCGGACAGGGAGAACATGGTCTGTGACTGCCGGCCACCCCCCGCCTTAACATGCAGAATAGTTACACATTTAACAGACCAACACAGAATTTCTTTGGAAGGCAGGGGGTCTCAAGCCCGAGACCCCCCGGCCGTATTTATTAAAATATGAAACAAAATTATAATTTTAATAAAATAACATTTTCATAAATATTAAATGCAAACTTCAGAACATTAGATTTACATCCATTTTGACAGGTATGATGGACTAACCTTAACAAATGTCTAATACAGCGTGGTTCCTAACCGAATCTAACATCCTGATATTAAATTTGCATTCTAATATTTTCTGGTCCTACGGCAAGGTCGCTAACCGGTGTCAGATCCTTTCTCCAGCTACGCTCTCACATCTGAGATGCGCATGCGCAACAAGGGCCCGTTTTACCCGCGTGCGCTCCGTGAACTCCATTTAACCATAACAGGAGGGCCCTTACACTCGCGCCCCTTGATGACATCATAGTGTATGTGAGGGGTGGCTACCAGCCTGAGGAAAGCGTGACTCCCTCCCCCGCACCCTTCTAAGCGATGGATGTCCTGCCCCTGAAGTTCTGGGAGAGACCAGTGGCCCCTCCCCCTGGGCGGCCCCTTTCGTGAATGGGACCGCCCCCACCTAAGGACCTTAAATTGCTGCTCACCGATTATGACCTTACTGCCACAGGCCAGCATAGTTGACCGACTATCTGGACGCCCCCAAACCTACACTGAAAGGTCATATCCTCCTCGCAAAACCTTCTACCCATGCTAAGATGTTCCTTATGAATAGGGCATTCCCTGACTCTGCCAAATGGACCCCATCCCGCACATAGAACTGTTCTCCCCAGATGCACCCATGAGGTATGGTCTGTAGGACAGGAGTTCGAAATAGCTTGTCTAGTTTGTTGTTGACCCTCTTTACCGAGTGATTCAACGCACTGACTGAGTCCCCCCTCCACTGCAGTCTTGGTATCAACTGTGACCATACAATAGTGCAATCTGGTAACAGTTTCGACAGCCACCCTGCTGCTGCTATGATTTCTTCCAACAACACCCTTCTACCCAGATCCACTAAATCATTCCCCCCCAGATGCAAGATGACCGCTGATGGTGGTGGGGTGTGTCTCTCCAGTAGATCTAACATGTAACCCCTAAGCTGACTGAGGCGAAGCCCCCCCCTGCCGTGAAAGGAGACCTTGTAACCCCCGCACTCCGCCCTCCGTCTACCCGCTCCTGTAAGGAAAATAGGGTTAGCACGTTTCACATAAGAATGGCCAACAACCCACACTACCAAAGCCTTCTTTGCGCCTTCCTGCCGTTTCCTTGATGTTGATGGACGGTTGTGGTGATCTTCAAGTAGTTTCCGTCCTGCGTCACAGGCCCGAGAAACTATAATAAATAGGACAAAACAGCAGGCGTCAGAAAGGCGGCGACTGACTCTTACAACATGTGCAGCCGCACATACTGCTTATAGGCATTGGAGGACCACCTCCCAATCCTTTTCACACTATTTGCATTCAACCCCCTTGCAGTGGCTTCCGTAGCTGCCCCTATCCGGAAAGAGTGTGTCCCAAATTCTTTGTGATTAAAGCCTGCTTTGGCAATGCTCATGGCTAAGACTCTCTGGAACTGAAACCTGGTCAAAGGGGTACCATCCTTATGCATTAGCAATGCTCCACTAGGCTCCCCTACGCGCAGCTTTATTAATGCTTCCACATGTGACACCGGGCAGCACGGGTTATTCGGCGCCCGGTGTAACACCAATCTTTGACCCCTAGCCTCCTGATCAGTCTTGGATTTCCGAATGGTAACCCACATCGTGTCGTCTGTTATGCTGACATCACGCAGCTGAAGGCCACCTTCCCTATCTAACTTGTTGACTGCCACCAGTTCACCCACCCTGAAAGCCCCATAGAATGCCAGAGCAAAAGCCGCACTGAATAATCCCACTTCGGCCGTAGAACTGCATGTGTCCGGAAGGGCGAGGAGCACCGCCGACAAACGTTCTAAACCTATCGGTTTCCTACCGTCAGCGGTGGGTGCCTGCAAGCGCCGCCATCCTTTCAACGCTTTATGCATTAGGAAACTGTTTGACAGGGTGGCATGGGAGTTCTTGTGGGCTGTGTTAAGGAGAGGGGGATTTGGTGAAGGGTTCATTAGAGTGATTCAAGCATTATATACGAATCCCACGGCCTGTGTTAGGGTAAACTCAGGCCGCACCACCCCCTTTGCAATCACCAGGGGCACGAGGCAGGGGTGCCCGTGTTCACCCCTCCTATTTGCTATGTACATCGACCCGCTGATTTTGAGATTAGAGCAAAATGTTAGAATCAGTCTGTTAACTACCCGTATGGGGGATATTAAAGTCCTTGCTTACGCGGACGACATTGCGGTTATTACACCCAGGCCGGCGGAGGCAATAGGAGAAATTGAATTAGAGGCAGAATTATTCGGGCGGGTGGCAGGGTATGCCCTGAATAAAAGTAAGTCTCAAAATATAAAGAATTCCCACACAGTTTGCACAGATGTACGGGTGACTCGTGAGGGGGTGTACTTGGGTATCACTATTACGGCAGAATTGGAGAAGCTGGTGGAAATCAATATTGATCCAATTATTAATAAAGCAAGGAAGGATTGAGATAGGGTACATAATTTGCACATGTCTATAGTAGGTAGGGTTAATTATGTAAAAATGAATTTATTGCCGACATTTTTGTATTTGTTTAGAACGATACCACTTTTTTAAATATGATTTGGCTAACTAAGATAGAGAGCATGGTGAATCGATTTATCTGGTCACAGGGTAAGACGAGAAGAGCTCTGAAATACATGTCCCTGCCACGGGACAGGGGAGGATGGTCACTTCCAGATTTACGAATGTATTATTGGGCAGCGGCATTACAACAGATGACAGGCCTGTTGGGAGGTGCTGAGAGGGAAGGGGAAAACTTTAAAGGATCTACAGAGGTGTACGGATTAATTCTAGGTGATGAGACAAATAATGCATTCCTTAGATATTCTGAACCAAGTTATTTTAAACGGACCAGATTCAAGACGCTAGAAGCTGCATATAACGGTTGGAAGGCGTTTAAAAAGAGTTTTGGACTGGGAAGGTATCATGCACATACTAGGTTTATAGAGGACCCTATGCTGCCTCCAGAGATTTTTGCTGATAGTATATTCAAGGAGTGGGGCCGACTGGGAATTAAAAGGATGGGTGACTTAATAGGGGAGTCAGGGGTACGGCAATTTATAGAAATTCAGCAGACATTCGGAGTTAATACAAGGAGTTTTTTTAAATACCTACAGACAAGAAGATTTCTGGGTAGTAAAAGAGGGGGTCCAATGGGATTCACGGACAACCCAATACTACAGATTATAGAAGGGGGACATTCGTGTACAATTAAAAGGTTTTATGCAGAACCTATAGAGCATAGAGGAGATGACTGAGGAAAATTTGAAGCTAAATGGATGGAAGCATTAGGAATATCGGAGGGTGTCTTTGCAAAAATCACTGCAGTTAGGGCAGGATATTCTTTGCTCATCGACTTTACAAGCTCAACACTATAAAACTCTGTTTAAGCTCTACTATACCCCAGTTAGAATTGCTCAGTGGGAAGGGACACAGGGGATCAGGTGTCCAAGATGTGATAGCTTAGAGGCTGACATGAAACATATGTTTGCGGAGTGCCCAAATCTTCTCCCTCTAATAAGTAGTATTGTAGTATTTTTTGATAAATCTCTGAACTATAAATTGAAGTTGTCTCCTGAAGTAATTCTATTAGGGGTTGAGGAAGGCATATCATAACAACAATTTGTCTGTTTCATATTTGTGGCCATGGCTGTTCTTCGCTTATGCATAGCCTCAGCATGGGGAGATAAGTTACCACCCTCGATGCAGCAATGGCTGGCTAGGCTATTACATATGCATAATCTTGAAAAGGCTATCTATGCTAGGAGGGGAAGAAAGGTAGAGCACTAGGTTTACAGATTTGGAAGCCAATTGTTGACTGGAAAAATAGGATGGTGAATGTATAGGATTTGTAGAAATAGGATAAAAATGTACATGTATTTCTTATTTTTTCTTACTTTTTTTGTTCTTATTTGGTGTGGATTGTTAGTATATTATTTATTTAGTGGTATCATATGTAAAAGTTATGTAAGGTATACTTAGGTGTTGCTAACATTCTTCTTTTTCCTGTGTTTGTATTGTCAGGTGCAGGGGGGATGGGGGGGGGGGGGTAAAAATGTTGTAAAAATATCTTTATAAAAATAAAAATAAAAAATAAAAAAGGAAACTGTTTGTCGGATCCCTGACTCCCCTGGCGCGCGCGAAAAAGGAAACTGCTGTTTTGTGTCTGCTAGCTGTCGCAGCCGTGCACCCTTCCTTGTGTAATGTGCACATGTACTCGTTGAAACTAGCCTCCTTATCCCATTTGCTCTCCCAATCATGACCCAAAAAGTTACAGTAAGACCCGAACGCCCCTTCGTAAGCTGTCCTTGTCCTTGGCGCTAGGCTGGCTGCCACGAGGTCGTGTAGTTGGGGGCACCAATCTGTCAGAGAGTCGATGGGAAGTGAGCTGGGGATGCCTCTGCAGCCGGTAGGTGTTCCCTGAAAACCTGCATCTTAAAGCGAGAAAGGGCGTCAGCTGCGTTATTTAAGACCCCTGGGACATGCTTGGCCCTGAAATGTATATTCAGTCTCATGCAGCTTAGCACAATTTCCTTCAGGAGGCGCAGTATGAACGGACACCTCGCTGCCTGCTGATTGAAAACGGGCGTGCCATGGGAATCACTCTCAATGCAAAGTTCAGCTGACCCACTGTTTGCTGCAAAAGCTGTAAAGTGACTTTCTTTGTCTGCAAGCATATTTCCAGGGTGGACTGAACTTTTTGATTTTGTCTGTGGGTAACCTGAAACAGCCTTCTACGGAATCCAACTCAATTCCCAAAAATTCGAGACACGTCAGTAGCCCTACCGTTTTTCCCTGCGCCAGCGGGACCCCAAAAGCACGCATGAGCACGCAAAACTCCTGCAATGCCCACGCACACTCCTGTGAGCCCGCCGACCCCAGGAAAAGAAAATCGTCTAGGTAATGCATGACAGACTGGTGGCCCGTGGATTGTCTCAGTACCCACTCTAGAAAAGAGCGGAATTTTCAAAATAGGCACATGAAATAGAGCAGCCCATGGGCATGCACATATCCATATAGTATTTACCTTCGAAGGAGAAACCCAACAGGTGCTGATCCGCGGGATGCACTGGGAGCAGTCTAAAAGCTGACTCAATATCTGATTTTGCCATCAGTGCCCCAGGGCCCAAAAACCTCAACATATCAACCGCCTGGTCAAAAGAAGCATATTTCACACTACAAATTGACTCATCAATTGCATCATTCAAAGATAAACCCGTTGGTGCCAACAAATTGTGTATGAGCCTATACTCGCCCTTTTCCTTCTTTGGTACTACTCCTAAAGGTGAGCAAACAAAATTCTGTACCGGGATGTGAGGAAAAGGACCCGCTACCCTACCTAGGCGCAGCTCCTTCTCTATTTTGTTCGCCACTACCTTGGGGTTGTTCTGCACTGACAACTGGTTCCTACACTGTGGTGTCCCAATATAACCCCCGGCTGGAATCCGGAAACCGTGTGTGAAACCCTCTTGCAACATCCTTGCGGAAGTGTGGTTAGGGTACCTATTGAGCCAGGGGATCATAGCCGTCAAACAAATAGGGGAATGCGCCATAAGGGGATGTATCCTGCTATTCTGGTTTCCTCCTCCCTCTGTTACCAGACCCATTGCCCTTTGACCGGCATGTCGTCTCTGGGTGGGAAGGATGGCCGCATAGGTTACACGCGTGCCTGAATTTGCAAGTGCCCGGTGCCCTGTTGCACGTCCGCCTATTGAAATCCCAGCATACCCCTTTCCCGCCTGCACTACCTCTGGTCTTGTTGCCCATCTCCCCGCCCTGCGCAGGGCGAAAGGACTGCTGAAAGGGCTGCTGGGCTTGGGAGAATAACTTTTATTCCCGGTAGCGCTAGTACTTGCGGCCTGGCCCTTCTCAAACTGGGAATGCCAGGAAATAGAATCAACCTTGTCCCAGGCTAATGACCTGTTGAACTCTCTCGATTTCCTGAAAGCTATGTCGTATTCCTTCCATGCGTCCCCCCCATGATTCTCATGGTACATTGTAATCCTGCTTTGATAGCAGGCCATCACAGTTTGCATACCTGGGAAGCGTTCTCCAATCACTGCACTATACACAGAAAAGGCCCTGATCCAATTGATGAGTGTCTCCTCCACCCTAAATTTGTACAGTTGTGATCGCCATTTGCTAGGCAACATCATATCCTTCTGTGATTTTGCATAGTCCCACTCCCTGTTGTCAATCAGTAATGAAAAAATATTAACATATTTGTCTGCCCAAATTAACTCCTTCACACTTTGAGATACATGCTGCGCTAAACACTCCCCCCTGGAGGGAATCGCGCCCTCGCCCAGCACCGGCAGGGCTACCTCCTTACCACTTTCGGTGGGTTGTTTTGCGTCCACGGTCTTGACTGCATCACCATCGCTCGCTGGACCTGTTTGGGGAGAAAACGGTGCACCCGGAGTGCCACTCCCCCCCTAGCCAACAATATTTGAGCAACTATTTTTTGGGCCTCTGCCGAGGGGTCTGCTGCAGCAGGTAACACTCCCCCAATCCGGAACCAAGGAAGTACCGCCGCTATCTGTGCTGCCAGTTCGGGCGGCACTGGTCCCGGAGCTGGAGTGACCGGCGGGACAATTGTCGGGACAGGGCCAGTCGCTGGCGCGACTGGCGGCAGGATACCAAGGGGGACCGGGTCAGTGGGTGGCACGACAGGCGCTACTGGCACACTCACTGGTGGTTGCGGGGCAGGAGCCAGAACGCTCGCAGGGGGCTGAGGGGTAGGAGCCACAGGCGGTACATTAGGAGTTGGACTCGGGGACCCCCCACCCTCACCGGACCTGGGGGGGCTACCACCCGCTTTCTTAGTTCTGGCCCGTTTGGGTGGTGTTTCAAACTCCCCCCTTGGTTTGGGGGGCACTATGGTCCGCTTAGGCCTTCCCGATGGGCCTGCCTGGGCATCCACCCTCGCTCCCAATTCCGCCACAGTCTTGCCCAACTTGTCCACCTTCCCCAATCGTTTGTCCATTGCTGACATCCTGCGCATCATTGTTTGAAACATTAGTTCCACACTCGCATTCCCTGTACCCCGTCTGGCAGACATGTTGCTCTTAACCTACACTACGCAATAGGTTACTTATGAGCACGCCGTGCTCTGTACCTGACCAAGTTGGAGGCTCACGAGCTGGCTGTAGGCACCATGCAACTGTGACCGCACACCCCAGCTAGCCTGGAGTGTTTAGGCGAGCGAACTCTAGCCCAGCGGTCCACCAGAAACAGTGAAATGCAGGCCTGCCCGCGTCCTCAGGATCCGCCATCCACCGTGAGCTCCACAGCTACCCGGTCCGCAGCGGTCCTTGTCTGTAGCTCCAATGATGAGAAAACCGTTAAAACCGAATTGTGGCGATTCAGAAATGAGAATGTTCACTCACCCCTGCTCCCCTTACCCAACAAATTACTGCCACTGATATAAAGGCAGCAGTATGTACATGTAATAGAGCTGTTCTAGCAATTACTAATACAGTGAAGAAAAAATTTGTTGCATAAATCAGCCTGGTACAATGATATTTAAGTGATTTGCCCCAAAATCGAGCCACAGCAAAGTACAGTGCCTATTCTCCCTGAGTGAGCCTACAGAGACGCTACTAGGGAACACCTTAAATCTTAAGCAAAAGACTTAATGCAAAGTATAATCAATTTCTATGTTTCCAGCTGCCAAATAGAGCTGTTCTAGCAATTAATCAAACAGTAAAGATAACATCTGTTGCCTAAATCAGCCTGCATGCAAAATAGAGCTGTGCTAGCGATTAATAAAAACAGTAAAGATAAAATCTTTTGACTAAATCAGCCTGGTACAATGGTATTCAGTGATTTGTATATCGCTTTCTATGTTTCCTGCCTCACCCTCCAAACCGTTAAATACACTGGCCACACAATAAAGAAATCAAAGAAATTCAACAGCAATGATGCATGCTAACCAATCGCCCTGCACAGGTCTCCCATACTCTTCCTGCCCGAGCCGACCCTGCTTTGCACCGTTGTGCCTAACGAGGGCTCACAGGGTTGTTTGCCGCTCCTCGGCCGCTATAACGGGGCCCACCAACATGCGCCGCGCCTACCAGACCGCCTCGTACCTTTTCATCTGGCAAACAAACCCACTGCACACTGTCGCTGGTCTCCTCCGCTCGTGGTCGCTCGTGCTCGCTCCTCGGACCCAGCTGCGCTCCCAATCGCGATCCGACCGCTCCGCACGAAGGGGGTTGGCGCCGAGAACCCTCACGCCATCCACGCCGGACCCAGGATAATCTTTGAGCGCTGGAATACAGCAACACGGCTGCGATCTTGATCCTGAAAGAAAAAGGAGAGAAAATTAACGGCCCTTACAGCGGGGCGAGGAGCGAGCCTGGGGAGCGCGGGCACAAAGAGGCCGCTTCCCGCGCTCCCCAGGCTCTTAACCCCTCCTATGTCGTGGTCCCGCCCTCGTGACCCGGAGGCGCAAAACTGCTTCCGGGGCCAAGGGCGGGACGCACGAACCAACCAGGACAGGCAGAAAGGGGGGGGGCCGGGCCCAGCCATGTGTGTATGAGGGCCGATTGGCCCCCACTTTCCTATCGCGTCCTCACTCTCCGACCGAGCACCTCAGCGATATCAGGGGAATAGGTCTCTCCCTCCGAGACCGGCAAAGAGGAACTCCCCCAGGTACAACAAAGAAGGAAGCAGATCAGCCGCTCTGCTAACGGACACAGATCCAGAATCACGTACGAAGCTCCAATGCGTTGTGCGTGCTTAAGAGGAAATCGTCACCCCCAGAAGGCCTTCTGGGATTCGTAGTCCTAGACTCTGCTTGTTAGGTTGGCGCTACAATGTCAGACCCTGACAAATAGGTTCCAAAGGCGAGACCTATTGGTTTTGCCAATGCTTGTTATTCTGCTTGTTGAGTAACCATCAAAGAACCAACTTGGTGGCAAGTTTACATCCTCTCAGCAGTTCAAACAGGGGTTTCCCAGTCATCGGATTGAGAGTAGTTCTGTGCAACAACAACTCAGCCTGAAGAGACTTTTTTCAACAGATCCTTAACTTAATTCTATAACTTCTTAAAAACATTTCTCTGATGTGATTTGCACTCCATTATCCATAGCAAATTTCTACAAAAAATATCTTCCAAGAGCCCAGTAACAACCTCAGGGGTGACACTTTCAACCATACACAACTCTGACCACTTATATTAGTCATCAACCTAAACAACAGCACATGATACCTTTTGGGGAAGAACCAGTTCTTAATTTGAGCAGGTGGTTTCCGGTGCTCAGCACCAGCACTTAATTGTCAACATCAGCACTTATAACAGTCTCCTACATGGCGGTGTGCTGTTTGTCTGATTTAGAGATGAGCATAACAATAGTTAACTAATTTAATACACATTAAAAATGACTAATACCTGCTGTCCAAGTCACTATTTTTTGCTTAAAACTTTTTTATTGAATTTTGAGTTGTCAACGTACAGTACAGAGATGACTTAAACAGTAAATGTTAGCAGCCTTTGGCGAGTATATAGAATAAGGCATGCTGTAGTGAATATTACTATGCATGGGGATCATAAACAGTACAATCAGGCGTGTAGAATAAACAGTCACTATATGGATCAATAGCAAAAAGACAGGCACTGTGTACCTTTACAAAGTATATGTCACATAGTCCAGTACAGCATTTTTTCATGATCAGCAAGTAGCCATAACAAGGGTTTGTGAGTCCAAGTCACTCTTAGAGCTTCAGTGGCCTGGAATAGTCTGGATTGTCATACTCGTAGGAGTGTGATGGTTAGTAGTTGTTTCGGAACTGTCATTGGCAGTGCTGTCAGGGGCAAGGTGTGGTACGAGCCGCGGTGGCCTTCTGATGAGGGACCTTGCACTTATTCTTTTTACAAATGAAACACTGAGAACTGTAAAATGACCCATCAAATCAGGTGCCACTTACCTCCATAGTCCTTCTGGAATACCCAGGATACTGCATGCCATGCAAAAACCGTAAAATTCCTTACCCATCTATCAGCGGTTTCTCCATGGGGGCGTTTGGGCGCCGCCCCCCCCTGCTTTCTTGCCGTGCGAGAAGGCAGAAACAAATGGTAGTTATTGCCGTAATATAACTACCATTTGTGATTTGTTTCTGCCTTCTCGCAAGGCGAGAAAGCAGAACTTCCTGGTTTAGAGTGGGGGGTGTTACTCGAGGGCAGGGGGGAGTGGCTTGGGGGAGTGGCTTACCCACTGTTGTTAATACTGACTGTTTGGGCAGCCTGAGGCCGCCCAAACAGACAGTATTAACAACAGATTGAAAGCCACTCCCCCAAGCCACTCCCCTTGCCCTCGAGTAAGAGAGAAAATGACGTAGCCTGGGGCAGCCGGCCGCACCAATCAAAAACGCGGCGGTGGAGAGGGAGGCTGCCTGCCGCGCCGCCTTCCTGATGACGTGCTGCCTGCAGGACTTGAACGGTTCCAGGACGCGGGAGTCGGGACAGAGTCTCCACGGACGGTAAGTTTATTTTATTTTATTTTATATATAATATTTGTTTTGTTTCCACTTTCCAAACCCCTCCCGCCTCCCCCTCATCCCACGAGTGCGACCCCATTTCCAACCCCCCCCACCACCCGACTGCTGAACAGAGAATTTAAATTACTTAAAAAGAAGCAAGCCGGCATCGCGTGTCTCCGGAATACTTTGCTACGTTTGTGGCCCGGGCTCGAGTTCGCATTTTGAACTCTCGTTTTCCACTGTTGTTTCCCTGCCATTCCCCGTACGCCTTATGATATTATTTATATGAAAAGCCTCAAAGTCTTTGGGCAAATCAGAGAAGGATTTTGTGGACGGAGCTGAAAAAAACGTGCATTCATGCCCTGAAGGACAGACTGCAGTTTCTATTCACCACTTGCAAGGAAATCTTGGGCTTTCAAGTGACCTGCGAGCGAGGGTTTGGAGTGCAAAAAGGTCGGCATTCAGATTTATATGAAAAACAAGCGAAGGCACGTAAAAAAGACTTTCTTCTAAGAAGAAAGTCAGAATCTTCTTCTACCCGCTACCAGTCAAAGCACCCCTCTCCTTGTACCTCACATTCAAGTGTTAAAATATATGACCACTAAGGGCGTGGGTTCGCGAGTGCTTCCTTGCGGCTGAAGTACATGGAAACTGCTGGAATACATATTGATTTGACCGAGTAGCGTAGTTTGGATGGCACATGAGGCGAGCCCTGGTGCGAGAAATGAAAATGGCATTTTTGACTGCTGATCGGGGTAGTAAGATACAGCAAATACGCTACTGAGTCAAATCAATATGTATTTCCAGCAGTTTCCATGCACTTTCCCTGAGAAAATCAGGGATCAGGTTGCTCACTATGCTAAATTGCGTAGTGCAATCCTGTCTGTGGGCTTCCGCCCACCACTTTTTGCAGCCACCAGCCGCCACTGCCCATGAGGTAAATGCCGGGCCACCAAAATATTTCCTTTGCTTTTCTTGTGCTTGAACTCTGAACTTCACAGTGTTATTGCTGCAAATTCCAACAGGAGGTACAAACGTATCTCCCCTCGTGTCAATCCCATCATTCATCAATGATTTGTGGTCGGTTCTAATCACAAACTCCTTGCCTCACACATACATTCTACTGTGCCCAGTCAACCACGTGCTTTCCAAAAATCTGCAGTATTTTAAGGAATAATTCCTTTCTACTGAATGTAACGCCCTTGATGCATATGACACCAGCCATCCTCACTTTTTTTCCCTATTTATTAAAACTGCAGTCACTCCTTAACCGCTCCCATCAACTGCTGTCACACACTTCTTCATATTACAAAACAAGGTGCATGTACTGTTTCTTTTTTGATTAATTAAAAACATTCTTGTCATCCTGATCACAAGCAACGTAACTTTTTTTTAGCAGTTTCTGTAATGGTTCCTTCTTACCGGCGTAATTTTCTATGAATCTGGAGCAAAACTCATCAAGACCCAAGAATGACAAGAACTGTTCTTTCGAGTCTGGGTCCGGTGCTTTGAGGATTCCCTCAATATGATCATTCTGGAGCGGTCCCTCTTTCTTGGAAATCTTGTGCCTGGAGTATTTTACCCAAACACGCACTTATTGCTTTGGACTGCTAAACCCACCTTCTGTAACACTGTCAAAACCTCCTTAAGCTTTTAGTTGTGCTCCATGCTGTTATCTGAGAATATTTAAATGTCTTCCTGTAAGGCCTTTGCTGCTTCCAGACTTTTGTCCTAGGTCTTTGGAAAAGAGAAGTGCTCACCAACCCAAATTACATTCTTGTGTATTGGAAGCACCTTTTGGAGTAATGCACAATGTTTGGAAGCCTCATCAACATTAGTTGGATGATAGGCACCAGTGTGATCTATGGTAGAAAACATGTCATCCTCTAACAGAGGGAGGGACTATTTCGTTTAGTTTAGAGAGGGGGATGTTATCAACCAAAGTCGCAACATTTAACCATCTGTCTGGCAGATGCATCAAAGTTATGTTTTGCGAGTCCTTAATAGAGAATTTTAAGGAATCGCTATTAAAGACTCGCAAAACGAGATGCATGTAGGAATCGCAATGTTATTAGCGATTCCTACAGATTCCTTATTAGCGATTCGGTAATAGCTAATCGCTAATAAGGACTGGCTTTCCCATTCATTCCTATGGAGCTATTACTGAACCACTAATGTTCTGCTATTTCAAGGGTGCCAGGGTGTCCAAAGGACACCCTGTTACACCCCTGAAATGGACCTGTGCACAAATGTTACGCACACACATGCCCTAAGGGCATGTGTGTGCGCAACATGTAAATTTGAAAAATGCACAAAAGTGCTTTTTCCAAAGTTTTAGCAAATTACCACGAAGTTCAACTTCATGGTAATTTGCTCCCCCTATTAGCGAATTCGCTATTTTTTAGGGTTTCAAGCATTGCATTTAAGGAATCTCATTTTGGGATTCCTTAAATGCAAGATCAATTTAAGGAATCGCTATTTAGAGATTCCTTAAATTGCGATTTCTGCATTTGGGATGATGCATCCCAAATGCAAAAATACCGGGAGCAAACGGCCAGATTCTGAGAATATGCCCTTTTGCTCCCGGTATTTTCTTTGATGCATCTGCCTGTATAACGTGTCTGCATTACCTTAAATCATGGGCTCGTCGAGGGAAATCACTACAAGAGACAACAAATCCAACGTTTGATGGGTTTAGTTATACCTTTCCTACAGAAGCTCATTACTATTGCCCAGGCACGGCCCGTGCAGGGCGTTATACCGGGGCGGTGACGTCAGGCGGGGGAGGCTCAGGATGGGGGATTGTAAAGTGCGGGATATGGACCATTACAGGTAAGTACCGAAAAAAAAAACAAATAATAATTTGTTGCCCGCGCTGCATCACATTTGGCGATGCAGCGCAGGTAACGACATTTATTTTATTCATTTTTTTCGGTACTTGCCTGTAATGGTCCATATCCCGCATTTTACAACCCCCCATCTGATGTCACCGCCCCGGTATAACGCCCTGCATGGGCCGTGCCTGCCATTGCCTTCAATTTGTTTCTATAATACAAAGATACGTTTTTCATACCATGCTTCTCTGGAATAGCATCCTCATTGAGTTTAATCTTGTGCATAAAATCCTGTAACATCTCTAATTAACTTTTGAACACTTCAAGGAATATATTTTACAAGTTCATGTACCCATCATTTTCATCATCTCCTTCACCAGCCTTACCGACAATGCACACCTACACAGGAGGATTTTCCATTGGATCTAATCTTATCACTTGAATGAATGAATATTAAATTTATAAAGCGCTAACTTAGCCAAGGGCGTCAAGGTGCTACAGAGGACTGATGCACAACCGAATAAAATGCTCACACTGAGGTCTGTGTAAAAAGCCAGGTTTTCAAGGCTTTATGGAACAGAGAATGTGACTCAAGACCATATAGATCATCAGGAAGAGAGTTCCACACCTATCAGCAGTAGTGGAAAAAGTCCTGCCTCCCAGTCTAACCTTTTTATACCTGGGAACTACCAGCAAATTCTTGCGGGCAGACCTGAGATGCTGGTAGGGGTATAGCGCTGGAACATTGCTCTAATGGCCTCAGGGCCTAGGCCGTAGTAGGCATTATGGGGCAGGCATAGAGTCTTAAAGCGAATTATTCGATCCAGAGGTAGCCAGTGCAGCGAAGTGAGAGAGGCCGAAACTGAGTGGTACTTTGTCAGATCCATCACCAAGTTCGCTGCAGCATTCTGTACTAACTGTAGCCGTCGCCGCCGGCCTCTGTTAATGCCCAGATAGAGGGCATTACAATATCAAGTCTTGACATTACCAATGCAATCACTGCTTGCTTTCGTGATCCAAATGAGAGGAACTGAGAGATTTTCCTAAGAAGCCTGATTAATCTAAAACAAATGAACACTGCTCTGCTTATCTGAAGGTTAAGAGACAGAGAAGTGTCCACTATAACCCCCAGACTCTTCTCTGAGGTGCAGGGGATGGGCAGCTGCCCAGAGTATCAGGTCACCAGTCATAAGACCAGATGTCATGCTGATTGCCAAAAATCAAGATCTCAATCTTTTCCCCATTCAATTTGAGGTAGTTTTCCACCATCCAGGATGTGACTGCCTTCATGCAATTTTTGAAATCTGAGGCAGATTCCCTAATGCTGTTAGAAATGGACACCATGATGTGAGTATCGTCAGCGTAAGACAGTACCTCAAATCTAAAGGATCTCACAACCTTGTCCAATGGGGCAACGTAGACATTAAAAAGTGTTGGGCTTAAGGAGGAACCCTGCAGAACTCCACATATCAACAGGTTAGAAGCTGAACAATATATGCCTATTTTCACTATATGTACCCATTCACTAAGGAAGGAGGCAAGAAGATCAAGGGCAGTGCCCCCAATCCCTATCTCCTTGAGGCGCTTCACCAGCCTCAAAGGAGACAGGGTATCAAAAGCTGTGGTGAGGTCAAGAAGAATCAGTAGGGTAGTATGCCCTGCGTCGACCTGGACTCGCATGTTATCGAAAACCGCTGTTAACGCTGACTCAGTGCTGTGATAGCTCCTAAAGCCATGCTGCGAGCCATCAAGCAACTGGTGGTCCAATAGATAGAAGCTAAGGTGTGAGTTCAGGTACCTTTCCATGATCTTGGCTGAGACCGGTAGCAGAGAAATTAGTCGAAAGTTTTTTAATTCCGTAGGATCCAGAGAAGGCTTTTTTAAAAGCGGTTTGACAACAGCAGTTTTCCAAGAGGTGGGATAGTGCCCCTCAGAAATGGCCATACTGGCTCCTCCTGATGTGAAAAATCACAAAATCGTTTCACCACTCACAGCCACATATAGCTTTCCTCTTATTATTCTCTTCTTAAACTCCTATTTTGCCCAGAAAAGCCTTACAACTCAATTTTATGGCCCATGCAATCACCTCAATGCACGGCAGGGAGCAATCATTGCCTGCCTGTCCACAATTTCTTGAACAATTCCTTCCATACAATGGTATTCCAAGTGCATGAATCTACCAAGGTATTCATGCATACATCTTCTATAATTAGATCACAGCATGGTAACCCTAAGCTCTTCTTTTTTCTTACCCTCGCCTCCACCCTCGCCGCCACCTAAACACAAAACTACATCATCCCCCTATTTTATCCTCTACGCCATCAGTCACGCACTGTTCTAACTCTTGTACATTCTTCCGATGTGCCATTTACTTTTGTCAATCTTATCCGCAGCTGAACATCTCTTTGCTTTAATCAGCCCAACCATCCCCTGCTTACATTTTCTTCCAACCAACCACATTCTAGCATGCACCTATACCACTGTCCCACAGCTGCATTCCATTCATTCATAGAGAGCACATATACGACACACAATTGTCTTATGTTTTCTGGCCTATCACTTATTTAATTGCTGTTTATTAATCACCTTGAAATCTGTTGTCTTTTTCTGCTCACACGTCCTTTTCGACTCTGTTCTCTCTTCAAGTTTTAATTTATATATTTATCAGTAAATCTACATAGGATTTGTTTTACAATTGCTTGAAAACTATTTATTTTCGACTTCTTTCCGTTAATAAAACATTTGCCTCTTTCAACTTGTCATTGTTATGGTCTGTGCTAAAATATTCTCTGTTTGGTTCATCGTTGGCATTTTATTGTATTGTACAATCTATGTTCAATGGCTTTGGATAAAGTCAATTCATAAGTAATTATGCATATTCAAAATAGTTTAAATCTTTTTATGGGTTTTTATTTTGTCCTTTGAAATTTGCTCAGATACTCACAGTAGCCATATCAATCTGGCATTTTATTAAAAACTTTCTTTCACATCAAGCATTTCCTTCTGCACGGGCAACACCGAGGCAGCTTTCAATAGACAACCGAGGAAGTGTTGCTTTTGAAATATGTAAGTACACACGTGCAAAGACTATTTGTATAATGTAAAGGAACACAAACACACTGAAATGCAGGCACGAGTAGAAAACAAAGACTTTTCCCAGCCTGAATTAAACTTGTTCAAGACAAGAGAAGCAATAAAAATCTAAATTTAATAAACTGCTCCGTCGCAAAAAGAAAACCAAGTTGAAGTCGGTGTAAGTAAAGTGCAAGTTACGCCGAAATCTCAGGGATTAGTAGGTGGTTATGAAAAGAAGAACTGAACCATAAGATTCATTGACAGGGTTGGGCAGGCGCAGTCAGTGGATTGCATTCCAGTGGTTTCCTTGTGTGCATAAATAAAGAACTATCTGTAGCTGCACTAGCACATTCATGCGACTGCTAAACTCTCCTCAGCATGTGCATCATTGCTCAATAAGTACAGCCTGGCATCGCCCCTGGGGGTTCCCAACATCCGCTCCACCACCTGCCTTAAGGGTTCTCTCCAGCCGTCTATCGTACCTCAATAGTAGCCCAGTTGTTTCAGCTGAGTTTGGTGAAATAAAGTCTGCCTCTTGTATCCCTTTCTGAAGACAATACAAGACCTTCTTACCCCCTCATCCTTCTTCCTTGTTAAAGTGTATCTCAGTTGATAGTTGATCGTCACCTATAAGAAAGGCATGTTGGTTACTTAAATCATAATCAGTCAACCCCCATCACCCACGCTCCCAAACAGTCACATAAGAGATGGCCCTTTAAATTCCACTGATATGATTCACTTGTCTCTGCAGCGAAGACCGGGTCCAGGTATTTAACCTGCCATTTTACGGATTCAGGGTGCTCTTGTCCAGTGGGTGGTTAGTTCTCGAGCCTGAGCTTGTGATCTAGTATGTGGAGTACATTATGCAGTGTATTATAACTATGATGCTTGAAAGAAAGAGTTATTTGATAAAATAACAAGCACTGATTCGTTCTTGCCCCAGGCTCCATCCACTGTTTTATGTTGAAATGGACTACTTGCCCTGGCTCTTTCACTTTTGTATTAGTCAATAGCTGCAGGACTTTGTATTCACATGTGTCCATTCACTTGTGCACCTTTTTCATGTGATATATTTTAAACATATCTTCTGACATATGTTTTTCAACGCATATCTTTATCATACTAAATAGTACAGCAAAATCTGCCGAAAACACAATGTATCTCACCTGTGCTAGTATCCAAAAGCAGAGCTTCTATCTGCCAGTTTGGAATCTGAGAGAAAACTAGAACAAGAACAGCAGCACAAGTGTGAAATCAAAAGAGGAACTGCGCACACTGTGGAGAAGAGTGGGTGTGGAAATACCCCATGGTTATTAATTTAAGGTTTAAAAATGAAACATAATTAGAAGACTTGTCGACTTCACGTGTTTACACTGCACCAGTGACTGGGTGAAGGTACGTCAGCATAATATAACGTCAGGATAAAGGAGCTTGTCATAGCAATGGGGATATAGGGTGCTAAATTTAGGATCCTGAACCTATGATTGGTTAGGAAGCTTCTTCTTCCTGAAATTGGCAGCAAGGCCTACATATACTAAAGTTATGTGCAATGCGATGCAAAAAGATAGCGCCAAATTACTTCCCATTTTAAACGTCTACGTGTACAGCGCTAAATTGCACTGTGTACTACGAGCCCTTTTAGTAAATATGGGCCCAAATTTCCCTGACTTCGAGGCCTCTGTGTACTGTAAAAAAAAAAGGTGCTCTGTAATTGCCAGTGGATTAAAAGTCATATAATACAACAATCCTCGAGGCAGGGCACTGGGCATTTCAGCCGAATTCAGCCCTCCCAAAACAATCTTCATTTCCATTCATTTGTATTACAGAAGTTGCCACACCTGTTTGTACGGCTCCTATTTTAATAGGCATTGTACTGGCTCAAAGGGGATACTGGCAGAATGTAATCAGTTTTTTGCTTGTTATGCACATTGTCTCTGATTTTAGTAGTGATTTAGGAGCATATTTACTAACAATGCATGAAACACATTGCAGCAAGGGAAGTTACCCTACTACACTAGAAAGTATGATGTTACAACGCATATATTTACAATGCATGCCTTTACAAGGCAGTTTTTACATCGCAACCTCCTTTACAACGCATACATTTACATCGCATACCACTACAATGATTTTTTTAAACTACACTTACAACACATTCCATTACATCGAATTATACCTTTACAACGCATATCATTACATTGCGTTTAAGCTAAGTGTTGGATAGTGTAGGGGTAAAAATTACGATTCTAACTCCAGGGGGTGTAACAGTAGGGTCAGTATTGGATAGTGTAGGGGTACTATGCGTTGTAATGGTATGCGTTCTAATGACATGCGATGTAATGCCTGCATTGTAGTGACCTGCGATGTAGTGTCATGCGTTGTAGTGACATGCAATGTAATTGATGCGTTGTAGTGACATTATTGTAAAGGATGTTGCGATGTAATGCCTGTGCTGTAAATGTAGTGAAATGTAATGGTTGCTTTCTAAAGGTTGTTTCCCACTGCACTGCATTAAAGGGAGAGAGCTGTGCTGTGTCATATTTCCAAAGATATGTTGATGGTCAGCTCTCTTCTTGTGCTAGTGCTGTAGTGTAGTTCCTATTATCCCAATAGGCTCTGTGCATTGGAATAATACCTCCAATAGTATAGACCTAGACCAGACGTTAACTAGGTCTTCTACTGTCGATATTATGTTATGTTATGTTATAATTGTTTTATATAGCGCACGGCTACTCAAAGAGTGTCCCGGCGCTTTTCACTACATACTGAAAACACAACACAGTTTAAAAGAAGCAGGGCAAAAAAATGGAAAAACAGAAGGATACAAACTCGCCTGAGAAACCAAACTAAGTAGAAAAAAGCCAAGTTTTGAGGCCCTTTCTGAACATCAATAAGTTAGATGTGCTGCGCAACGCCAGTGGTAAAGAATTCCAGAGCTGGGGCGCCAGCAGTCTGAAAGAGCGGCCACCTATGCGAGCCCTCTTAATCCGAGGGACCACCGCAAGAAACAAAGATCCAGACCTCAAAGATCTT
Organism: Lissotriton helveticus; assembly: GCF_964261635.1. Lineage (NCBI taxonomy): Eukaryota > Metazoa > Chordata > Amphibia > Caudata > Salamandridae > Lissotriton > Lissotriton helveticus. The sequence goes on along the minus strand of NC_136071.1, from coordinate 1,010,932,745 downwards.
GTAGGGTGATAGAAAGCTACCCTTTTTCGGAGGTATTTGGCTCCTGACATATAGAGAGCTTTATGAGCCAAGGTCAGGGCTTTAAAAGTTATCCGCTTCCGGATAGGGAGCCAGTGTAGAGCCTGCAGGAGACCGGAGGTTCGAGCCCGGCCTGACAGACCAAAGATGGCCCGAGCTGCCGAATTCTGGACCACCTGTAATCGTTGTAACAGATACTCCGGTAGGCCGAGATACAAGATGTTGGCGTAATCTAGTCTAGAGCCGATTATCGCCTGTACCGTTACCTTCCTATGGTCTTCTGATAGAATGGGAAGAAACTTACGGAGCATCCGAAGCAAACCGAAACAGGTGCCAGTGAGACCAATTACCTGAGAACGCAAAGACAGGTCCTTGTCGATCTTAATACCCAGGTTCTTGGCCACCTGAGATGAACCTGAAGGTGGAAACATGTTCTCCGGCCACCATTCCTGCCACTCTGGATCCGAGCTGCATCCGAAAAAGAGTACCTCAGATTTATCCGAGTTGCACTTGAGGCCGTTCAAATGGAACCAGTTAAAAACGGCCCCAAGGCAACCCTGGATACTCTCTCCGTCAAACTCCACACCCTTTGGGCATGTAAAGAGGAGCTGGGTATCATCGGCGTAGGACACGATCTGAGCCCCGAAAGACTCCGCCAGTGCCGCCAGAGGAGTCATGAAGATGTTAAAGAGCGTTGGGCTCAATACTGAGCCCTGAGGGACTCCGACACCCAATGGCGGCATCTCAGCGGAGCCAGAGGAGGCCCAGACCGTTTGTCGGCGGCCAGCAAGGAAAGATCGAAACCAGCTGAACACCGTCCCCCTCAGACCGATCTTATAAAGTCTAGCCAAAAGAGCCTCATGAAGGACGGTGTCGAAGGCCGCCGACAAGTCGAGCATCACTAGCATCGCCTTTCCGCCTGGATCCAGCACCTCCTTAATAGCCTCCGAGACTTCCAAAAGCGCTGTCTCAGTGCTTAGATTCGTACGGAAGCCAGATTGAGTAGGGTGGAGTAAATCATGCGCCTCCAGGTACTCAGAGAGCACCTTATGCACGTGCTTCTCGAGGATCTTAGGGATTTTAGACTTAAAGTTTTGGGTTTGCCAGCTAGCTCAGACTTCACTAGAAACTTTCTCGAATAGACAAGGAGGAGTTGAACCTCCCTGGATAGACAAGAAGGGATTTAGTTTCTGACAACCATAGAACATGACAACTTTGCTCTCCCCTAATCAAGAGTGTATCTCTAGAGTCGTGTGAAAACAAAAGACAACTTATTTTACTCAGTCAGTACGTGCATTCTTAGTTTCACCAGATTGTAGAGAAAAAGAAGAGACGGGCGTGTTCAATAAAAGATGTTATTTATTGATCAGTCTCTTTTCTCGTACAAGAGAAATGAATCGATATTATTGCAATACTTATGGTTAAGTAAAGTGCATACAATAAAAGCAGAAGTATAAAATAATACTGTAAAAACATTTATATGGTTTCTAAGCCATATGGTGGTTTAAAATGAATAAAATAGATACATACATATAAACATTTGACTAATCGTACTCAACTGGTGCTTCTAACCACGCCTACCCCAGTGTACCTGACCTAAGCCTAATACGTGGGCGGGGATAGAAAGTAGCAGTCTAAGTTAAGTTTGTTTTGCCAAGTGACTGATTCAAGAATTCTCTGCAAGGGGTTATTCAGTTCCGTACCTGAGGTCTAGGATGGTTGAGGGATAGTATCTCTCGTCTGAGGTCTCGATATTCCAAGCTGCCTGCAAGGGCTGCTCGGAAGCGCCGGAGCTGGATTTCTCGGCAGGAGAAAGGCAGCGTCTCGTTCTCAGCGCGTCAGGAAGGCGGGGCAGCTAGTGGGCTTCGCTCTCTGCTGGGCTTCGGGAAGTCTCGCTGCTCCGATCTCGTCACCACCGTGTGTGTTTGCTTAAGGCAATATCGGTAATATTTATACCTGTAAGGTGCCGAGATTGACGTAAGGATGGACATAGATACGTCAATAAGGATGTCATACGAGCTGGTCGTTAGCGCATTCTTTTACTGAAGTTCTCGGTGAAATCAAAACAATGGCCGCAGGGTTTTTCCCAGGTTGTCATAGGTTTGATTTGTTTTGAGAACTCCGTATGCCTTATCAGGGGCTGGAGGAATATTGCTTGCCTAATTAGATGGCAAGCGTTATGACCTAATCAGATAACGCGCTCCTGTGCCGTGGTCTGGCGTAATCAGATAACGGTTTCTGCATCATGGGATGGCTGCTAGTTAACTCGTTAACCAGAATAGGGTCAGGAATAGGGGGATCGATACAGAACCTATAGGAATACATCACACCCACTCCACGCTAACTATGGCCATATTTACGAATCTAGGCATAGTAAAACATACTGTAGAGTATCGTGTATACCTTACCACCCCAAAATACACATAATGCATTTTGAAATTATGTAACATACGGGGAAAAAAATAGTCATATGTACTATATGCACTCAAGCAGTAGAATAATGCTAAAATAATCACGCATATGTATACATTATTAGTAATTGAATATTAGAATTACACATGAAATGGCTCTTAATACAGAAGAAAAGTTCGAGACCACTTCATCACAGTTCAAAAATATTTATAAACATACCAGCGGGCAGCTAATGTCTATGAAGTTTCTAAAAATAGAAATTAGTTCTCTAAGAATAGTTCTTACTTTAAGCAGAAGAAAAGTGTCCCGTAAAATTTAACAAAAATATTTTGGGGCTGCTAAAAAATTGCTGTCCGTGAACTGGAGGAAAAGTCGATCTTGCTACTTTATTATTAAAGTTGAAGGCCAAATTCAAGGTGTCGGGAACGCCGTGTGCTAGTTTGTTCAAGAGTCATTATTTCTGCTCTGGTGAGAACATCATATCGTTGAGACTGCTGAAAAAGCTGTCAACAGCTTCCTGTGAGAGTTCCACTAACTCGGAAAAGGATGTAACCATGCATTCATGTGCATGATTGTCTCCATTGACGTTTTGATTAGTATTGCTGACAGAAGGTTGTACCTGATCGATGCTGCTTTCATCTTGATCTTCACTACCCCTTAATCGTAGTGGTGAAGTTTCCACGAATGCCGTCATCAGGATTGGCAGCCGTTGAGGGCAGCACAATGCATGAGCCTTTACCGGACCCAACAATGTTTCTGCATCCATTGGCGCATCCGATTGTAGCGTCAGACAGGTGTCCAACACGCATTCTTCTCCGCACAGCATGCACCTTAATACAGGTAAAACACATCTTTGCCATATCGGCCGAAATGAAAGAAACCAAGTCATGTTCAGGTCTCTAAGCCGGGTTAGTCCCAGGATTTTTGATATCCGGTCCCGGTATCCAATGGCTCGGATTGTTTCTTCCCTTGTCGCAGGTGTTTTGTCTGTGACACGGTTTGCCATAACGAAATATAAGGACTAAGAATAGGATTCCTGCAATTAGTCCCAAAATGAGGGGAACTCCTCCAAAAATCGAATGGACGAAGTCTGGAAAAATACCCAGTATGGCTTTGAATTGTGTTAATGCCATCGAAAATACTGTCTTAAATACATTTGAGACTCCACTGGTATCAGAAATATTTAAGATTTCATTCAGGATTTCTGCGAAATGTATGGGGGAATTAGTTGATAACAATGAGTGAATCTCTGCAGTCGTCCTTGCGACTAGGAGATCATACGTTTCTTTTGATGACGTGAGCCTGGTCGGCGTCTGAAGAAGCACTGTTTTCATTCTGCTTAAAGTATCAACTCGAATAGAAGTAATTTTCAAGTGAGGCCATGCCCTTGCCTCCCTGTCTGGAAAGGAGCTGGGGAACAATAAGCGTCCACAGCACATGACCTTCGCAGTCGTACTAACGAGATAAGGAACCCCGGGCAGTAGACTACAACATCTGCGATCCACAATTAGAATGTAACTCCCGTTATAGAGTCTTTTAAAGAATGGTTCTATCTCTGTTGCAGGTGTGCCTAGCTGGTGACATGAAAGGTTATTTGAGTTCCCTTCACAGGCTCCATGCAAACTAATTCCATTACACAGAAGTGTACCGCTTAGTGACATCGCACAATTATTGCCACTAAGAAACACTTTCTGTCCTTTATTACTGACACATGCATGTGAATAGGGCAAGTTCCATGTTGTTTTAATGTACCCTTTTCCCAATTTTTCGTACATGCCAGCCTGTATATATTTTTGGCAGTATTGAAACCTGAAAGTAGATATCGGAATATTAATTATCCCATGTATTATCCATTCAATGACAGGTCGTTCTGACATTGTCAATGGTAATCTCTCGAGTTTCTCAATGCTCAGGATTGTATAATCAGCACCCTTTTGTGCCATACTGATCTGTTTATCAGTAAGGTTAAAGATAGTGAATAGTGACGTTGTGTTGATTAAACGCCAAGGCACATAGCCTGAACGCAGGTTTTGTAACGTCCAGCCAAGCTGTACAATAGAACGCAATTGAGACTGACTGTGTTGTAACAACAGTAAGTCTTGCGATATTATGTCGATTGCTGATGACACAATGCTGTCCAATGAAAAGATTCTGGAGGACAGAGTCATTAACCCATTGTCCACTACAGAAAGCGATTTTTCCAAATTAATACGGTCAATTTCCCGTATACTTTCTGCTGTCTCAATTTGAGTTATCTTCCAGGCCTCGTTGTAAGCTGCATATATAGAGGCTGCTATGAAGCGTTTTTGACGCTGTTTGCGTGGTCCCATAATGAAATCACGCAAGTCAGCACCATCAGTAAGTAAAGTTAGGTGTTGCTTAATTTCTGTCAGTGTGGAAGTTTTTAGCCAATGAAGGCATAGTTTGCCCACACTGTAGGTGGTGATTATCCCTGGGTGTTGTCTTTGGGAATATCTAGGGTCTGGCCTGGTCAATGTGAACCCCTGTGTTTTGTTCAGGAATCTGTCTTGACAGTTATTAGTATCTGTGGGCCAGATTAACCATTGTTTCCAATCAGGATTTGTTCTGTTTTGGTTTAATACATAGTTTACGTCTATTTCTTCATCTGCAGAGTTATTGCTGTTCATTGTGGGTTTTGGAATAGACGGTTTATTTAAGTCTTTGATTTTGGCTAATCCAAGACAGGTAGTTTGTTGAATAGTTTCATTCAAGAATATAATTTGTTCTGGGATCATGCAGGCTCTAAACAATGATTCTATACCTTGTACTTGCCATTCTTTTGTACCCCAAACACTTTTTACTTCAACATTTTTGTCCCAATAATCAAAACCAAATGTATTCATTTGTTCAAAAAATGAGTCCGAATATATCAATTTTGTGTTTGTAAGCATGGTTTTTGTTCCTGTCTTATTTGACAATTTGAAATAAAATGTTTCAGCATTACTTGTATTGAACCCTGAAAAGTATGAATATTTGTCATAAAAGGTTCTTGAGCTTCCTTTTGGAGGGGTTGCACAATGTTCCCATTGATTATAATTTAAAACATTTCTAGGTTGTGCTGATTTATGTAAAAAATGGTTACCATAGTGGTTGTAGCAGTACATACTATCATAATTAGACGAACCCTGCAAATAATCATGTTTGGTAAATTTAGCAGACAACACTAGATCAGACATCATGTTATTAATACTTTCAAAGTCCCAATCATCAGCAAATGAGTTTGTTTTTACAAAGTCACTCAACGAGATCTTGATTTGGTGTGGATATTTGAGGATCTCTACCGGACCATAAATTTCATAGTCAGTATTGTCCCATGCTACCCCACCCGGTATAGGAATGGCTGTGAAATTGACTGAAGAAAGTTCTCTTTTCTTGACGTGTGAAGACGTGTGTGGCTTGAGGATCAAGTTGATTTTCTGGCTTGCTGTGTCCATTTTAGCATATTTTCCCTCAATGAAGCGTCCCAAACATAGTATCATGATGAGCCAAAGTATCAGGATAAATACACCAAATGACACCCAAAATTCAATCCACGGAGAAATCAGATAGGTTTCTTTCAGCTGTTTCAAAAGTTCCTTAGCTTTATCTTTAAAAGTTTTTGTTGATGGCTGTGTCTTTGATTCACTTAGATCTTCAGAAGAATCTTCAAAGTTGATGAAGTAGCCGGATGCCGTTCTGTCTATTGTTCCAATTGCTTCAGGATTACTGTTTCTTGCAGCTTCAGCATATTCATTTGTTACTTCATTGTAGGTTGGTGTGTCTCTACTAAATGTTTTTATTTGGGTTTTCAGAGGTGTGAGTTCCATTGCATTGTTGCATAGTCCTTGTCGTTGTTCTGTAGGCGTTTCGAATGTGATTAGCCTTTTAGTTAGCACCTCTGTACTTGTAGCAAACCTTGGTGTTCTACTACTTATCGGGAGTCCACTTGGCCTACTGTTTGTTATCGGCCACATGATTGTGGTTTTACCAGGTCGATGGATACAACTCGGTTCTCCTTTTTACCAGCAAGCGGCGGTAGTACAACTGATCTTGTCCCGTTGATGGACAAGACAGGAACTGCTTTTCTGTAAGAAGGCCCAAATTCCTTCTTTACCGCGATCTTTTCTCTTACTAGATCCCCGACTTTTGGAATCCAGACAGGTCTTGCTGGGACAGGTGGTGGTTCTTCAGTGGTTGTTGGCTGCTGTTTCAACTTTATGTTGCTCAGGTCTTTTCTTGTTTCGTTTAAGTCCTGTAAAATAGCCAAACGATCTTTGATATCAAAGCTTTTTTCTTTTACCACTGAAGTCTGACTGTCAAGATCTAAGACTAGCATCCTAGTTCCAAACAGTAATTCGTACGGACTGAATCCCCTCAGAGAATTTCTTGGCAAGTTGTTTAGACTACGTTGGACACTTATTAGATGTTTGACCCACCCAGCTCCCGAACCTAATACCTTTGCTGTTATAGATTGCTTTATGTCACGGTTTTTTCTTTCAACAATTCCGTTTCCCTCGGATGAAATGGACAAGTATACCGCAATGTAACGCCCATGCTGACCATGGCCTCCTTATAAGCTCTAGAGCTAAAAGCAGGACCCTGGTCGGAATGCAGCATGCCAATTGCGTATGTGCCGATAAAGACTCGCAAATCTTTTATAACAGTTCTGGCGTCAGCCGTTCGCTGGGGCCACATCCATATGAATCTCGTGCATGAATCCACTGCGACCAAGATATATTTATAGTTACCATCCCTTTGTAAGGGACCACAGTGGTCCAGGTAAACACAGGCTAATGGTTTATCCGAGATTAGAAGGGGCGTCTGTGCTGGTCGTCTCACTGTTGATACTTTCATTTTTTGACATATTTCACATTCTAGAACATAGTTCCTGGTTTGTCTTCTCATTTGTGGCCACCAGTATCTCTGTTTTAATAACGATACTGTGGCTGAGACGCCAGCATGTACAGAAGCAAGTCCTTCGTGTGCCGCTATGATGAGTCCTAACCTATGTTCCATGTTTGGAATTACTCTATCCCCCACTCCAGGGATTCGAGCAAATGGAACGTTATTTGCATCAGTTATGTATGAGTACTTTACTGGAAAGCCTTTCGGGAGTGTTTCTATTGCATCTTTTACTGTAGCGCTGACAGCTTGTAATATATCGCTATCTATTTTTGTTTTTGACCGAGTGATGGCAGCTACGGAAGCCGTTTGCACAGCTGCCTTCGCGGCCTCATCAGCCAATGAATTCCCTGCAACGTGAACGCCATCACGTTGATGACTCAGTGTATGTATCACGTGAGTCTTTGGTAGTTCCTTTTGTAAAAGAACTACTTGTTCCCAAAGCATTTTATGCTTGATTGTGCCTCCTTTTGCATCCTTAAAACCATTCTGAAGCCAGATCTGTAAGTATTCATTGTAAGACTGAACGCAATAATACGAATCACACACTATGAGTGTGGGGAATTCTCGATCGGTATTTTCAAGCGCCATCTTGAATGCTAGTAGTTCTGCTCGCTGAGCTGTACAATCTCCTAGAGATTGTGTTTTAGTGACCGCTGGTTTGAATTTCCCATCGTGCCAGCGACCTTTTACAATCGCACACGCAGCACTGTAAGCTTGTTTACCTCCTACTGCGGGTTGTGCTGATCCGTATGTATATATTATACAGCCGTAATGTTCTAGAGTCAGAATTTCGGTCGGCGTCGGACATTCGAATTCGTATTGGAGAAACTCTTGTGTTTTTAAGTTAGGATCAAATTCGTATGCCACGTCTGTTGCAGCAAGAGAATTAGCCCATTGTATCCATCTCGGATGGAGCGCTTTAGCATTCGGTATGCTTGCTTTTGTTACAGCCTCTAGGGCTGGTATCGGTGTAACGATTATTATTCGTTTACCTTGTGAAAGGGCTCGTTCTTTTGCTATAGCTGTCTGTGTTGCAGTAAGAATTTTTTCCGTTGGGCTAAATTTCATTTCAGCTTTAGTGTACAAGTGCGATTTGAATGCAATTGGTACCTTTTCTCCCTCGTTAGAGGTCAGGTATGTGAATCCGCATCTTCCTGGGATGACTCGAATCACAAGGTTGCATGTGTTATCACGTGTTTCTAATTTTGTTTTAATTAACATATCTGTTTGTAAGGATCTCAGAATTTCTGTGTGTTTTTGAGTCCAATTTGATTTTTTTAAATCTGGTTTTATTAGATCATAAAGGGGTTTGACCCTATCTGCGTAATTTGCAATGTATGTTCTTCCGAAATTTAGGAAGCCTAGAATTGACTGTAGGTTTTTTAGTGTTCTAGGTGCTTGGAGTACGGCACATTTCTCTAGGAAATTGTCAGCCAGGCTTTTGCCTTCACTTGATAATTCATATCCTAAGAACAGGACTGTTAGATGGGCAATTCTAGATTTTTTAAAGTTGAATTTGTAACCCTCTGCTGCGAACCCAAGTATTATGGTGTTCACTCTCTTCAAGTGAGTATCCAAGTCATCATCTGTTAGGTATATGTCGTCGACATAAGATAATGCTTCGTCATCATATGTTTGTAGTAACTCTGTTACCCTCGCTGAGAATACTCCTGGGCTGTTCTTGTACCCCTGGGGTAACCGACAGAATTCTTTTTGAGCGCCATTTATTGAGAACGCTGATAAGTATCTGCTCTCTGGTGCTATATTTTGACAAAAGAATCCATTAGAGATGTCTAATGTTGTTTTATATTTTTTGCGCACTATGTTATTAATTAGTGCAGCACTATGCGAGTTTTGTACTGCAAAAGTTTTGCAACACGAGTTAAGGTGTCTGTAATCCAAAACTAGACGATATGAATTGTCTGGTTTGGAGACAGGAAACAAAGGGTTGTTCATTTGTGAGGTGCAAGTTTCAATCACCCCCTGGTATTCTAGTTGATCTAGAATTTCTTTTACCTGTTTTTTAGCTTCTTGCTTGATTGGATACTGCCTTTGTGCAGTAGGTTGTGATTTTAACTGGATTTTGTGAGGAGGAGAGTCCTCATCCCATCCTACATGATTTCTATATAAAGCAGGAGCTTGAGCTACTGCCCACTTTCTTGCAAGTGTGTATTTTTTATGAATTGGAATATGATTTGAGAAGGCAGGCATAATTATTTCTTCGCCATGTGGGCACTCCCTGACGAACTCTGGTGGCCAATCTTTTTCAGCTAGAAGGATGTCATAGCCCTTGGAGAGATTATCCCAAAAAAGGCCCCTTATTTTCCTAGTCTTATCCCCTTCTATACGTAAAGTTATTTCATATATTTTGTGAGGTTTGCTAACTCTGGTGTCTGCAGTTTCCAACTGAATGTATTTATTCGTGTCCACTGTCTCCAGATGATTCATAAGGACTTTGCGTGCTATGCTCACTTCTGCTGCGCTGTCTAGCATTGTCTGAGCCCACTCTCCGTTTTTCAGCTGTGTCCTCAGTATTCTCGGCATTGTTGAATACTTTAATACTGGCTACCTTCTTTTTTGGAAACTGTAATTTTTTATTTGGATGAGCAGGTTCCTTGTCTTTGGACTTGACGTGCCCTTCCCTGGGTTCCGATCGTCCTCTTCTTTCCGATTTCTGCGAGGAAGTCTGAAAAGATTGAGAGGGACGTGTATCAAAATCTTGATATCTATCCGGTTTCTTTATGTTATCCCTATTTCTAAGGTTGTATTTTTTCACAGAGGGCTCCCTTTGGGGAGATTTGGGTCCTTGGTCCGGAGATCTTTCTCTCCGCCGAGGAGACCTTCCTCTGGACTGGAATCTCTTTTCTTTTGGATTGTATTGTTTGTTTCCATCCCAGTTCTTCTTTTGACTGTTTAGATTATTTTTAATAAATATTTTTTCAGGACTTTCAATTAGTTGGGGCTTTACTGGTATTCCACCCAAACTATCTCTACCTAGTTCTTCATAGGATTTTTCTATAATTCTGTCTGGAAACACCGCCTCTATTTGGGTGATTTTTTGTGCTAACCAGAATGGTATTTGTTCCCGTTTAGCTGGTACTTTACCTAGGCAGGACTGTATGTTCTGTGGTGTAATTTTATTTGTGTTCCCCGGATGAGGGGTCAGCTGTGGGATTTTAACTACAGGTTGGATGGTTGAAGTCCGCATTACATATTGGACTAGTTGTCTATATATTTTAATTAATTGTTTTAGTTGTACTAAAACATCTGCTGCAGACATTCTTTCGATGTCTGGATGTGGTGTGTATCCGGCTAGGACCGGCCACGTTGCTCCTGGTCTACCTAGTGGACCGAGCCTGGTGATGTGATTATTATGTTTTAGGGCGCTGTTGGAACTGGCCCTTCTTGCAGGGTCATCCCCAAACTTTTTGCTTCTTCCTCCCTTATTTTTCCTGACCGGTGGCTGTTGGCAATAGGACTCCGCACACTTTACCACTGCTGATCAGTGCTAAAGTGCATATGCTCTCTATGTAAAGTGTTATTCTAATTGGATATACATGTTTGGCATATTTGTATCACCATGAAGTCCCTAGTAAAGTGCACTGGGTGTGCCAGGGCTGGTGATGACAAATGCTACTAGTGGGCCTGCAGCACTGATTGTGCCACCCACAGGAGTAGCCCTAAAATGATGTCTCAGGCCTGACACTGCAGTGCCTGTGTGCAGTTTAGAACTGCCATGTCCTCCTGGTCAGTGTCCCCACTGACCAGGCCTAACCCTTCCCTTTTTGTGCACATCAGTCACCCCTAAGGAAGGCCCAAGGTACCCCCCTGGGCAGGGTGCAGTGTATGTGAAAGGTAGAGCATGTACTGGTGCAGGTAACATGTTCTGGTAGTGAATTACAGCCATTTTCGTTTTTCACTATTGTAAGGCTATCTTGCTCCATAGATTAACATGGGGGACGCTGGCTACAGTGGTTAACAGCATTTCTTCCCATAGGAACAAGATAGGACATAAGTATTTAGTATCCCTGAACTCAGAATTTAATAACACATCTTTTAGGAAAGGTTGTTTTTAAATCCTGTGTTTGAGAACAGCACTTTTAGAAAGTTGCTGTTCTCTTGTCTGACCCTTCTGTGTGCCTGGGCCTGTTTGTGTATTGACTGTCTGGATTGAGAGTGACAGGGGCTGGGGAATTCCCCAGAAGGCTGGCTGAGTCAGCCCTAAGCTGAATGACTGCATTTGCAACTTGAGTGGTGGGAGGAGTTAGCACCTGGGCCTGAATAGGACTGTGCCCGCCCCCCACAGTGCTGGTTCCACCCCCTGTGGTGCGTCTGATGTCTCTGCCCTGCACTGTGAAAGGAGAGAAGGAATCATGTCAACAAAGTGCTCCAGGGCTGGGCTTCCCCCCCCACAATGCTGGCTCCACCTCCTGCTGGGCGGCTGAGGACCCTGCCCCTCACTCTGAAAGGAAAGAAGCAGCCAGCAAAACAAAGTACTCAGGAAACACCCAGAACTGGTTCAGACCGGGCTCAGGGCCCACATGCACAGAGAGAACAAAGACTTTAGGGGTATAAGTACAGGACCCCTGACAACAGAAAATTCGATCATCCTGGAAATCAAGAAGGAACCTCTGCCAAGGAGAAAGCTGAAACTGACTCGGAAGATTGTCCTGCTGTTGCTCTGCTGGACTGACCTGTTGCTTTGCTGCCAAGGAGAGGGGAAGGACTTTGCTGCTGTGCTGTGTCCCCTTGCTTGAAGGAATCTCCAAGGGCCTGAGAAGAGCTGGCTCCCTGTTTTGAAGTCCCAGGAACAAAAGGACTTCACCCCCAGCTTCCCTGAACTCTGCTGAAAGAGTTCTGTCCCTCCTAGAGTGCTTGATCCAGTTGTGGGGCCTCTGGAGGTTGTACCTGTGCTGGGAAGCTTGAAACTAAGCTTGAGAGACTTTCTGAATCTGAAAAGTGTCGCATCGCTCGCTTGCGGAGCGCATCCCCGACAGTGCGAGAAGTTTCCCACCGCTACGGAGGTCGAGATCGTCGCAGCGCCTGACGCCGCTGCCAGAGACGTCGCATCCTTCGTTTGCGGGACGCACCAGACCGGTGCGGGAGAATCGAACATCGCTGCGAGTATCGTCGCAGAGCCTGTCATCGCTGGGTGAGATCGCCGCACCGCTTGCTTGCGGGTCGCATCACGTCGCTGCGAGTGTCGTCGCAGAATCAACGCATCGAGGAACTGCGAGAGAGAGGATCCCCGCTGGACCGCGCATCGTCGCCCCGGAGATCGTCGCAGCCCCTACGAGATCGTCGCATCGTGCCTTTGCGAGAACAGACTTCCTACGGAACCTACGCACCGGAATCCATACAAGTGGCCTTCCTCCCCATACAGACCGGATTCGTCGCAACACGCCCGCTGCTGCAGCGGGGCTGTCGCATCGCCTCCCCAGGGTCTCAGGAGCAACGCATCGCTTGTTTTCCACCGCACCAGCTTCTGCTTTTGGAACTTTGTTCCAACTAAAGGTACTGTGAGTAAACGTGACGCAACTGTGAACTTTTCACGCATCAGTAGAGAATTCTATCGCAACGTAGAGAATTCTAACGCAACCTTAAGAACTCTTTTTGAAACCATATTCTTGAACTGTGTATGTTGGATTTTTGTCGTTTTGGTCTTGTGTAGTTTAGATTAAAATACCTTTATTTTTCTAAACTGTTGTGGAGTCAGTTTGTGGTGTTTTCACTGTGTTACTGTGAGTGTTGGTACAAATACTTTACGCATTGCCTCTGGTTAGCCTAGACTGCTCGTGCCAAGCTACCTAGAGGGTGAGCAGGGGTTATCTCAGAAGGTTATCTCCTTGCCCTGACTAGAAGCAAGGGTCCCTATTTGGACAGTGGTACCCACCTCTGCCAACTAGAGACCCCCAGATCTAACATTGGTGGTCAGGCGGTGGGATTCGAACTTGTATTTGTACATGACCCACAGTAATTGGTGTACATCACTAGTGAGTGCAGACCCCTACGCCACCGCATACTACTGTTTTTTTTGTTCTATTTTTGATCGTAACCCTGAAGGAATCCAAGCATCATGTCTCTGAATGGTAAACCAGCAAGTGATGTTGCAGAACTGGAGTTTGACATTGAAATGTTAAGTGATTACAAAGTAGGTCAACTCAGGCAGTTCTGCAGGAACTTTGGATGCCCCATGAAGCGCCGCTCCAAGAAGGAGGAACTACAGGAGGCCTTAAGGGCCTGGTGGGAGACCAAAGAGGCTGGGGAGACAGATGATGCAGAAGTGGATGAGGATGCACAAAGGGATGGTTTCAGGCCACAGGATATGCCTGTGTCCAGAGCAGCCTCAAGGGCTGGCAGCAACCATTCAGCTGAAAGTTTTTCCCCAGAGGAGTTGGAGGAAAACCAAAGGGCTAGAGATCATAAGTTAGAAATGTTGAGGCTTGAAATGGAGCTGAAGCAAATGGAAAGAGAAAGGGCGGCGGAGGAGAGCAAAAATGCCCGTGCCCTGGAGGAATTAAAATTGACCTTGGCCCATGAATTAAGAATGAGGAAGCTTGAGTTGGAGCTCAGGAAGCGTGAGGCAATGAGGGTCTCAGCTGAAGAAGAAACATGGGTAGCTCAAGGAAGGAGCTTTGCTGAGTTGGAGGTGGAGTCCAGCTCAGATGGTGGCAGCATGATTATGATAACTAGTGCGGAGAGAGAGGTACAAACACCCAGAGATGTGGCGCCTGACTTGAGGGAGGGGGTCGACATACACCAGGGGGTTCAGGTTTATGATGTAGTTCCAGTGGAGTGCAGTGTCCCTGAAGTAGATTGGGGGACTGGCACAGGGGACCATATTCCTAGTGGTGGGAGGGACACTCTACTGACTCTAGAAGAGAGGTACAGGGAGAGGAGTTCCCCCGTGGTAGAAACCTTGGTGTGTGTGTGTGAAGACCAGCCAGAAGAGTGTGAGTTGTGTGACAGAGACAGTCAGATACTGTCTTGCCAGTCTCAGGAGAGTGGTGTGGGGTACTTGTGTGAGGCACTGGAGGGTGAGGCAAAGGGTAGCTTGGTTAACAACTGTGGGGGGCTGTGTGATTCATTTGTTGGAGAGCATATTTTAAGTCCCTATTTTCCAGAGCTATGCCAACACCCGGTGGAGTGTGAGTTCCCTGATCCCAGAGAGCTTGCGTTGGAGGCAGACCTCTTGGTGGATTCCAGAGAGTCTGAAGAGGCATTGGGGAGTGATCCCAAAAGGAGTGGCTTAGATATCTTCCAGACCTGTGAGGTGGAAGAGGTTCAGTGTAGCCCAGTTAGGTCCCAGCGTAGTGGGAGGGGTGTAGGGGCTCATGTCCGGTCTCAGTGGAGAAGGAGTGAGTGTGGGACGGTGTGTCTCATGGTGCCCGAAACCCAGTCTCAGGGCCTGGAGGGTTCCTTAAGGGAACACCAGGTTGGGGACCTAGACTGTACTTGTAGGCCATTTGAGGAGGATCTCCTAGTGTCTGGGGAGCGGGGAGTGCCTGTAACCAGGCCTCCATCAGTTCTGGTGTCTGGCAGTGCCGCTCCACTTGGGAGGGTACAGAAGTCCAGACTGAGGGGTGAGAAGGGGAAGGAGTCCCCAGTGGGAGAACCAGTGGGTCAGGGACCAGTCAGAAGGGCTGAGTCCCCAGTGAGTGACCATGGTGACCTCACTTCTGTCCTGGGGGATCTTCCCGCGCTGTCAGGTGGACAGGGGTCGGGAGATCTGCGCCAGGCAGACTGTCACAGGACACATGAGTTGTGTGTCACCTTCAAGGGGGTACTATGTGAGTCCCCAGAAGTCCTGGCGTGCCAGGCAAATGCACAACCGCAGGTTTTGGTCCCTGGGTTGGGAGACCAGGTTCAGGATTTGCCTGACCTGGAAGGAAGGACATCTGTAACCAGTGACCTGACCAATATGGTTCCCAGAGGTACCCCTCCAGTAGGGAGGGTGCAGCGCTCTGGAAGGGGGTACAGAGGGAGGGAGTCCTCGCCTCTGACCCCGGTACAACCTGAGGTGTTAAACCCTAGGTGGGTAAGCCAGGTTCAGGTGTTGTCTGACCTGGAGGCTTGGGAGCCTAGGTTTGAGGGCCAGGCCCGGGGTATCCCCCCTGACCTGGAAAACCAGTTGCAGGATAGCACCCCTGAACTGGTGGATGAATGGTGCGGGACACCTGCCACAGGTGCCCTGGCTATTCTAGAAGGGGGTACCGCTCCAGGTGGGAGGGTACAGAGCCCCAAGGAAGAGGAGGACCTGGTGTGGGGAAGCCCACCTCAGCCTCTTGCCCAGCCGCCGGATACTGGTCCGGGACTGGTGGGTCAGTGCCAGGATGTCAGATGTCAGAGGGAGTGGACAAAGGGTGCCAAGCACCTGGGGCTACTGCCCCCCACCGTCTGATGCCACAGGGGTTTGAGAGCCATGAGAGGCATGAGGCCTGGGTCTCATCCCTGATCACTGTTGGTGGTCACTGTGGCTTGCTGTCGGTCTGTTGGGACACACCTGTGAGTAAATTAAGGTTAGGTGCTGTACAGGTGGTGTCCACAGGTGAAGAGAAGGTTTCCACATGGATTGGCATGGTGGACTCTGAGAGTATGGATAGAGTGATCCAACTGGGTTTAGGACGGCGTAGAACAGGACTGCCCTGCTGTGTGGGCCAGTTTCCGTGTTCTATCGCCTTAAGCAGGGAATCCCATCGAGGTATCGTTTGGTCTACCCTGGCTTTAGGCTGGAAGGGGGTTGTGTTGGAACTGGCCCTTCTTGCAGGGTCATCCCCAAACTTTTTGCTTCTTCCTCCCTTATTTTTCCTGACCGGTGGCTGTTGGCAATAGGACTCTGCACACTTTACCACTGCTGATCAGTGCTAAAGTGCATATGCTCTCTATGTAAAGTGTTATTCTAATTGGATATACATGTTTGGCATATTTGTATCACCATGAAGTCCCTAGTAAAGTGCACTGGGTGTGCCAGGGCTGGTGATGACAAATGCTACTAGTGGGCCTGCAGCACTGATTGTGCCACCCACAGGAGTAGCCCTAAAATGATGTCTCAGGCCTGACACTGCAGTGCCTGTGTGCAGTTTAGAACTGCCATGTCCTCCTGGTCAGTGTCCCCACTGACCAGGCCTAACCCTTCCCTTTTTGTGCACATCAGTCACCCCTAAGGAAGGCCCAAGGTACCCCCCTGGGCAGGGTGCAGTGTATGTGAAAGGTAGAGCATGTACTGGTGCAGGTAACATGTTCTGGTAGTGAATTACAGCCATTTTCGTTTTTCACTATTGTAAGGCTATCTTGCTCCATAGATTAACATGGGGGACGCTGGCTACAGTGGCTAACAGCATTTCTTCCCATAGGAACAAGATAGGACATAAGTATCTAGTATCCCTGAACTCAGAATTTAATAACACATCTTTTAGGAAAGGTTGTTTTTAAATCCTGTGTTTGAGAACAGCACTTTTAGAAAGTTGCTGTTCTCTTGTCTGACCCTTCTGTGTGCCTGGGCCTGTTTGTGTATTGACTGTCTGGATTGAGAGTGACAGGGGCTGGGGAATTCCCCAGAAGGCTGGCTGAGTCAGCCCTAAGCTGAATGACTGCATTTGCAACTTGAGTGGTGGGAGGAGTTAGCACCTGGGCCTGAATAGGACTGTGCCCGCCCCCCACAGTGCTGGCTCCACCCCCTGTGGTGCGTCTGATGTCTCTGCCCTGCACTGTGAAAGGAGAGAAGGAATCATGTCAACAAAGTGCTCCAGGGCTGGGCTTTCCCCCCACAATGCTGGCTCCACCTCCTGCTGGGCGGCTGAGGACCCTGCCCCTCACTCTGAAAGGAAAGAAGCAGCCAGCAAAACAAAGTACTCAGGAAACACCCTGAACTGGTTCAGACCGGGCTCAGGGCCCACATGCACAGAGAGAACAAAGACTTTAGGGGTATAAGTACAGGACCCCTGACAACAGAAAATTAGATCATCCTGGAAATCAAGAAGGAACCTCTGCCAAGGAGAAAGCTGAAACTGAAGAAGGAAGATTGTCCTGCTGTTGCTCTGCTGGACTGACCTGTTGCTTTGCTGCCAAGTAGAGGGGAAGGACTTTGCTGCTGTGCTGTGTCCCCTTGCTTGAAGGAATCTCCAAGGGCCTGAGAAGAGCTGGCTCCCTGTTTTGAAGTCCCAGGAACAAAAGGACTTCACCCCCAGCTTCCCTGAACTCTGCTGAAAGAGTTCTGTCCCTCCTAGAGTGCTTGATCCAGTTGTGGGGCCTCTGGAGGTTGTACCTGTGCTGGGAAGCTTGAAACTAAGCTTGAGAGACTTTCTGAATCTGAAAAGTGTCGCATCGCTCGCTTGCGGAGCGCATCCCCGACAGTGCGAGAAGTTTCCCGCCGCTACGGAGGTCGAGATCGTCGCAGCGCCTGACGCCGCTGCCAGAGACGTCGCATCTTTCGTTTGCGGGACGCACCAGACCGGTGCGGGAGAATCGAACATCGCTGCGAGTATCGTCGCAGAGCCTGTCGTCGCTGGGTGAGATCGCCGCACCGCTTGCTTGCGGGTCGCATCACGTCGCTGCGAGTGTCGTCGCAGAATCAACGCATCGAGGAACTGCGAGAGAGAGGATCCCCGCTGGACCGCGCATCGTCGCCCCGGAGATCGTCGCAGCCCCTACGAGATCGTCGCATCGTGCCTTTGCGAGAACAGACTTCCTACGGAACCTACGCACCGGAATCCATACAAGTGGCCTTCCTCCCCATACAGACCGGATTCGTCGCAACACGCCCGCTGCTGCAGCGGGGCTGTCGCATCGCCTCCCCAGGGTCTCAGGAGCAACGCATCGCTTGTTTTCCACTGCACCAGCTTCTGCTTTTGGAACTTTGTTGCAACTAAAGGTACTGTGAGTAAACGTGACGCAACTGTGAACTTTTCACGCATCAGTAGAGAATTCGATCGCAACGTAGAGAATTCTAACGCAACCTTAAGAACTCTTTTTGAAACCATATTCTTGAACTGTGTATGTTGGATTTTTGTCGTTTTGGTCTTGTGTAGTTTAGATTAAAATACCTTTATTTTTCTAAACTGTTGTGGAGTCAGTTTGTGGTGTTTTCACTGTGTTACTGTGAGTGTTGGTACAAATACTTTACGCATTGCCTCTGGTTAGCCTAGACTGCTCGTGCCAAGCTACCTAGAGGGTGAGCAGGGGTTATCTCAGAAGGTTATCTCCTTGCCCTGACTAGAAGCAAGGGTCCCTATTTGGACAGTGGTACCTACCTCTGCCAACTAGAGACCCCCAGATCTAACAGGCGCCATTAAACAAGAGCAGATGCTCTTGGAATTTGAGTGGTACTTCCACTTCCTCGAAAGGAGTGTAGGTATCCGGAGGTTCCTCTATTTTATAACAGTGGAACTCCTTTGTTACAGCATTTGCTGCTGGAAAGTTTATCCATGAATAGAATACCTCTGTCTGCCGATATTCGTGTGCCTCAATTACGAATATGACTGTACCACCTCTTGGTGTCAGTCCATTTTCTATAAGTTTTAACGTTATAGATCTTCTTATGTTGACCGGGATGAGTATTATATCCGGGTCTGCTTCTTGCATAGTATTATCAGCTGCTATTACTTCAGCTGCTACTCTAGCTCTCTCTCTTTCATCATCACTGTCTGGCATTTTACTGTCAGGATGGTTATTCTGTTTGTTTGCAGATCAGGTTTCTTATGGAAACAAAGATGAGATGCACAATATTTTGGAACAGTGTATCCTTCAACGTTGATTAAACCAAGAACCATACATAGGAGTTCCCTCCTGCGAGGTTTGGCGGATTTTACCTCTCACCCACTCCAGACGTCTTTGGAGTATTATGGGAAAAAGGGGTCTGAGTGAAAAAGCACGACTGAGTTACTCTAAAGTCTTGCGTTAGTTTTATCGCCTATCCAAATACGTTGGGCGCCATGTAGTGTAGTTCCTATTATCCCAATAGGCTCTGCGCATTGGAATAATACCTCCAATAGTATAGACCTAGACCAGACGTTAACTAGGTCTTCTACTGTCGATATTAGACTTAAAGTTTTGGGTTTGCCAGCTAGCTCAGAGTTCACTAGAAACTTTCTCGAATAGACAAGGAGGAGTTGAACCTCCCTGGATAGACAAGAAGGGATTTATTTTCTGACAACCATAGAACATGACAACTTTGCTCTCCCCTAATCAAGAGTGTATCTCTAGAGTCGTGTGAAAACAAAAGACAACTTATTTTCCTCAGTGAGTACGTGCATTCTTAGTTTCACCAGATTGTAGAGAAAAAGAAGAGACGGGCGTGTTCAATAAAAGATGTTATTTATTGATCAGTCTCTTTTCTCGTACAAGAGAAATGAATCGATATTATTGCAATACTTATGGTTAAGTAAAGTGCATACAATAAAAGCAGAAGTATAACATAATACTGTAAAAACATTTATATGGTTTCTAAGCCATATGGTGGTTTAAAATGGATAAAATAGATACATACATATAAACATTTGACTAATCGTACTCAACTGGTGCTTCTAACCACGCCTACCCCAGTGTACCTGACCTAAGCCTAATACGTGGGCGGGGATAGAAAGTAGCAGTCTAAGTTAAGTTTGTTTTGCCAAGTGACTGATTCAAGAATTCTCTGCAAGGGGTTATTCAGTTCCGTACCTGAGGTCTAGGATGGTTGAGGGATAGTATCTCTCGTCTGAGGTCTCGATATTCCAAGCTGCCTGCAAGGGCTGCTCGGAAGCGCCGGAGCTGGATTTCTCGGCAGGAGAAAGGCAGCGTCTCGTTCTCAGCGCGTCAGGAAGGCGGGGCAGCTAGTGGGCTTCGCTCTCTGCTGGGCTTCGGGAAGTCTCGCTGCTCCGATCTCGTCACCACCGCGTGTGTTTGCTTAAGGCAATATCGGTAATATTTATACCTGTAAGGTGCCGAGATTGACGTAAGGATGGACATAGATACGTCAATAAGGATGTCATACGAGCTGGTCGTTAGCGCATTCTTTTACTGAAGTTCTCGGTGAAATGAAAACAATGGCCGCAGGGTTTTTCCCAGGTTGTCATAGGTTTGATTTGTTTTGAGAACTCCGTATGCCTTATCAGGGGCTGGAGGAATATTGCTTGCCTAATTAGATGGCAAGCGTTATGACCTAATCAGATAACGCGCTCCTGTGCCGTGGTCTGGCGTAATCAGATAACGGTTTCTGCATCATGGGATGGCTGCTAGTTAACTCGTTAACCAGAATAGGGTCAGGAATAGGGGGATCGATACAGAACCTATAGGAATACATCACAGTGCACTTTGAGCTGCCTAGCGCCAATGCATGTACCCCTGCGCCATAGAACAAAGGCACCTGCATTAAGTTCAGAATAGTTTTTGTGCCAGAAGGGATACCTTCCTCCAGAAAACCCATTCTTTGAGGACTTTTCCTTCTTTTTAACAGACTGCAGGACATATGCAAAGAGGAACTAATGAGGCGAAATAGAGATATTTCTCTTCGTTATGCCAGTCTTGGGAAAGTTCACCCTTATGGCTCAAACCCATATTAACTGACTTTAGTAAAAATGGGTTTCATCAAAATACATTGGTGGATGCGTGGGAATGCCCATGCTCCACGAATGAGGTACCACGCCTTATGCTAGGTAATGCAAGGCAGCGCAATGCTCTGCTTTATCTATTTTTCTTTTTTTTTTTACGAAGCCACACAAATCAGGCTTTGAGTGTCTTAGTAAATAGCAAAATTAATTTTGTGGTAGGGCTGTGTCAAGTAAGTGATGAAACCCTGAAGGAAAATCTTAGTAAATATGGACCCTAGTCTTTTTTGTTGCTCATGTAATGAGGGCAGCCATTTGGAACTTCCTTAGTGGTCTCCAGGGGTCATGTGGGGTGTGGAATAGTTGGACATTCCATTCATAGGCAGGTCATATCATAAATACACAACATGTGTATGTAGTGGATGGACTGATGGTACATTGAAGACACATCCGAGATAAGACCGCCTGAAACCATCAGTGAATGAGTAGTGGCCAGCAATTATGTCAGATCAATCTAGGGTAGAAGACCACTAATTTCCTCATATTACCATTTGGAAACAAAATCTACAATTGCTCCATCTTAACTCCTCTGGGAACCACTGAACTGTCCTTCTGGGCTGGTCTTACATGAATGCTCATTTCTGTGTTTCAGCACATTCTGGCCTCCAGGTTTCAGTATCTTTGCAGGAACGTTTTTGAGGAACCTGTTGTAGGTTATATTGCAGTAGTCCAAGTGGACCATGTCTAAGGTGCTTGTGAAATCTACCCAATGATAAGTTTGAAGGAGTGGAATTATTTTTGGAATTATAGACATCAGTATATGAATGCCCTTAACCACACAATTGACTTCAGGGGTACAAATGAAAGGTGTTTCATAAATATTATTTACAGGATATTTGCATTTTTGTTGTTCTGAGCGGCCCAAATTCGTATAGTGTAGGTTTAAAGAAAACTAATAAAAGTATTAGATGGTGTTAGGGAGCAATGGATTAGGTATATGTCCCTTGGAGCTGCCACAAGTTGCAATGGTTTTAGTCTATTGTATTTTCAATTCTTCGTGAGTTAGATCAAGCCAGACCCGTGTGTAGCTCAGCTTGGTTGTAGTTGGGAGTAACATCAGTTTATGGGTGTCCTTGTGAGAATTTATTATTTTTTTATTTCTCTCGCTCTCCACTTAATCTTGGTTCAAAATTGAAACCCACAGTACACTCCAAGGTGAGAGTTGTCAGCTAAAAAAAAAAAGCAAACTGTGTCAAAAGAAAAAGCATATCACTGCACATAAGATCAGTGTGTTAAATGCTAGGATACTTGTGGGTATTTTTTATGAAATCTTGTATAATACTAGAGAGGGTAGATTATGAGTTTAAAGAAAATGGGTCATGCTTCTGTCATTCATCTTTATTTGCATTTACCCTTTGCATTGTCTGTAGGAGATGTCCCGATATGTATGCTTTTTGCTCATTTATATATTCAAAACTGTTTAATAGCCATATTTTGTAAGCCCTTTTTTGGATGGAATTATTTAATTGCTTAATAAGACTAATTTGCTGAAATGTTATTTTTTTTAAAAAGTATAGATGTGTGCCTAACTTAGCTGCTGAATGGCTATTTTAGCTAACAGTCAGATCCCCCGCAGAATCTGTCTGAAGGGCTCCCCACTGTATTGACGTTCGTTATGAGCTCTTCAGTAAGATTATACTGTTGCTCTGGGAGAACCTCTCAAAAGAAGGTAGATTAGATCCACCATAGGCAAGCTGGTCATCTTGCGGTCAACTTTGCGTCACACTACCTGACCATGCTCTATATGTTTTTTAAAGTACCTCCCTTTTTAGGTCAAGGGCTGCATCGCACTGCGTAGCAGTGTGGGCGGAGCTCCGAGATTTAATGTTTCTTAGTAGGGGCTTGAACCCGCCCCTCTTCTCCATGGGCTGGCTTCCTAAACGGAGGCCAGCCATTGGAGGAGAGGGGCGTCACTCCGTTCAAGCCCCGTCTTTTTCAGATTCGGGGGTGTGTTTTTACTTTCTTTCTCTCCTCTTCCCATTGGCTGTAATTTTACCTTCCAGCCAATGGGAAGAGGAGCGAAAGCAAACCACGCCCCCGAATGCGAAAATGACCGTGCTTTCTCCGAGGCATTCCTGCTAATGCCTCGGAGAAACGTGGTGGTGTTTCTGGAGCTGCTCGGCTCCGCTCGCCTCCCCCCCCTTCCCTTCTGCTGAGGTAGGGTTGCACTTTTCATTTAATTAAGACTGTGCAGCTCTCCTCCGTCCCGCTCTCGCCCCCACACCCTCTGCTGCAGCTCTCCGGCATCCCGCTCTCGGCTCGTCCCCCCTTCCCTCTGCCGCTCCCCGGGCCCCCACCCCTCCCTCCTTCTCCAGCGGCCATGCTGCCTCGGCATTTTTTTCTTTTTTCTTTTCAAAGCATGCGGGTTAGAACCGAGAAATCCCAGTGCCAGTCAGTGCGTTCTGCTGATCGATCTTGCCCCCTCTCCGATTGTGCCCTCAGCTGTCTGTACACATACACTGGGCTTCGAACGCGCACTACTAACGTTCATCTCCTGCAGTCAGTGAGCTGAGGGAAACGGGACCCGGATGCAGGAAGTAGAGGTGTCAGCTGCTGGAGTGGAGCTTAATCCTTTATCGTTTGAAGACAAGAGCGCCGGGAGGACTTTAGGCGCAGTTAGTCCGAAGACACCAGTTTCAGTTTAAAGAGTAAGACAGTGAAAGGACACCCGTGACTGGAGGTTGCCGTGCCCTATTTGTACAGCCATGACTGGAAAATGCGGGCGGGACGTGGAGAGGTACCACCCTATTACAGGAGGAAGAAAATTGGACGTGTGCCAACTGCGGAGCTAAAGGTATGTGTAAGCTGTACAACTTATCCAGCCTTGGACATTTTGACCATAGTTTAGAGTTCCCTCCGTCTTCTCGTTCGAAACAGAGAACCGATGCTCCCTTAGGACATCTCTTAACCCAGATCCCAAATTCCCGGAGTAACCGCCACTGCCACAACCACCCTCCCTCCGCCCCAATCACCTTACTCTTCAGCAATCGCTTCCATAGCCTCCTGTTATCGATCCACACCACGATCCCAAAAGAATTCGTAAAAAAAAGTGCTCCATATCTGGCACGGAGACCTCAGCGTCACCCCGCCCTCCTCAAAGGTCTTCAACAGTTCCTAGTGGAAAATCGCAACTAAACAGACTCAAAGCAGATAGCTTTCTCATCAACACTGACTGAATCCTCATGGCACCATCTATCTACAGAGATAGGCTACACTAAGGTGCTAGTGGCACCACAGTTCATCTAGGCTACACTAAGGTGCTAGCGGCACCTAAGTTCATTTGCCTTCCCAACCCGAAGTACAAGACCCCGTTAGAAACAGCAGTACCCCATGCCCTGTGCTTGCTCCCCTGGCTGTGCTTGCTCCCCTGCCCCCTGGCTGTGCTTGCTCCCCTGCCCCCCTGCCCCCTGGCTGTGCTTGCTCCCCTGCCCCCTGGCTGTGCTTGCTCCCCTGCTCCCTGGCTGTGCTTGCATCCCTGCCCCCTGGCTGTGCTTGCTTCCCTGCCCCCTGGCTGTGCTTGCTCCCCTGCCCCCTGGCTGTGCTTGCTCCCCTGCCCCCTGGCTGTGCTTGCTCCCCTGCCCCCTGCCTGTACTTGCTCCCCTGCCCTCTGGCTGTGCTTGCTTCCCTGCCTCTGGCTTTGCTTGCTTCCCTGCCCCCTGGCTGTGCTTGCTCCCCTGCCCCCTGGCTGTGCTTGCTCCCCTGTCTCCTGGCTGTGCTTGCTCCCCTGCCTCCTGGCCGTGCTTGCTCCCCTGCCCCCTGGCTGTGCTTGCTCCCCTGCCCCCTATCTGTGCTTGTTCTCCTGTGCATGTGTGGCTCTGGGTGTGTGGGGGGCTCTGTGTGTGGGGGGCTCTGTGTGTGGGGGGCTCTGTGTGTGGGGGGCTCTGTGTGTGGGGGACTCTGTGTGTGGGGGGCTCTGTGTGTGGGGGGCTCTGTGTGTGGGGGGCTCTGTGTGTGTGTGTGGGGCTCTGTGTGTGTGTGTGGGGCTCTGTGTGTGTGCGTGTGGGGCTCTGTGTGTGTCTGTGGGGCTCTGTGTGTGTGTGGGGATCTGTGTCATTATGTTAGGGTCAATAATATTATACGGGTGAGCATCAACTGGCCTTAGAAGGGTGGGCACATCATAAATTCTGCATGTACCCATGGATACATGCACGTATGCTCTTACAAGCACACACACCAACAGCGTTCAGGGCTTTTTATATACTCAATCACCAAACCCCACTGTGAAAGTCAACTGGTTCGTTCCCTTACATTCACTTCCTACTGCTTGGCAGACGTTTTGTCATGGTTACACTGTGATTGGCAGCTCAGTGCCGGAAACACAGTCTATCGCCATGTGGAGTTAGCAGCAAAATGACTGCTTGTTACAGGCTCTGACCTGTGCAACACACTGCAAGCGTGCCAAAAGTCTGTCACTGGCTTTAAAGTGCCATGTTTTTGGGCCCCTGTCTTTTACAGAGCACCAGTGCATCAGCACTCCAAACAACACAAATCCTGAATGTGTGATCATCTAGACTGCTGCCCATCAGATCTACTGTTTTTGTCCATGTCACTCCAGCGGTGTGGACCTGCACAGACTAGAAGCTCAGGTACATTTACCATCAGTCACTTTGCTATTTTAAGGAGAGCCAGTCCTTGGACTGACTCTTCCTGTAAGACGTCAGGCAGCCAGCCAGCCACTAATGTCATTCGCAAGGTTTCCCTGAACAACCCCATACTGCAAACAAGATACACCAAAGAAAGTGTTATCCGGTAGCTATCGCTATTTTGTGCTGTTATAATGCACTTTGGGTGTGTCAGTCTGCAGCCCAGTGCAAGCACAGGAGGCATGTGAGACTCAGGCCCAGATTTACAAAAAAGTCACGGAACGCTGCAGCCAAAAATATTCCATTAAAGTTTAGCTGAAATGGTTTCACAGTAATGGTATTCCTTGAGATCGTTTTTGTATGAAATCACATGCAACTGATTGCCAGTACTGTGTATCAGGATATCTTCCCCCAACCCCCACACAGTTTTGAAAAAATAAGCCAAACAGGGGTTTTGTTCAACACTATTCTAAAGTAAAGTTGTAGGAAATACGTTCAGGAAGGTAGGCATGGTACCCAATTTATATATAATAAACTAACTGACCTCATAAAGATGGAAGGATGAGTTGGCATGCAAGATTGAAGCTTATTACTTGGGGGTCTCAAAAAGCTGCCTTCACATTGAATTAAACTGTTTATTTGATGTGTGTCTAGGCTGCAACAAGGTTTGCTATCTCTGGAATTTTTTATCATCCTCGAGTTATATGACAGTAATAGTGAAGTTTCTTTAAAATAAAAGTGGCGTCACAAAACAAATCATGTTTTTTAAACAAACTTCACCTATACATTTCTGTCAGGAAACATAAGAGTAGCAATTTTCCGAAAAAAATCAGTGATAACAAAACTATATTACAGTGTTGACATGATCCACCAGTAATACATTTTAATTAAATGTGGATACACTGGCAAAATAGAACTATGCAAAACATCACTAAATTGTTTACTGTGCACTGCTGGAAAAAAACAATATATAGTCATTCAGCTCTTCCAAGAAGAATATTTAAATATCTTTCATGCGTACAAACAACGGCAACACACAAGTTATGTACTTAGGGACTTATGCTTGTCTTTTCTCAGTGGCAGGCACAACTTGCAAACGAACACAAAGCTGTTTATACCTAGCGTCCCGCTTCGTTCAACATGGGAAGCTTCTGAATATTTTTTGGGGGGGATAATCAAGTTTACTGATTTTTAAGTGAGAACAGAAATTCACAATGACAGTAAAATCATGCATAGTATATCCGAGACCATTAACAATAAAGGTGATGACATCAACCTGAGCACCGGGCCCTAAAGTAGGTCACTGTATGAGTCTAACAGGATAAACATGGGTACACACAGTGATTAAAACAACAGGTTGAGCCATTTACTCCAGATCCTTTCAAACAATTTTAGGGCATCCTCGGGCCTCAAAGAGGGGTCCTCCTGGGTCGCGCACCAATCCACCCCCCTTCGCCATTTCCGTATAGTAGGAGGTTTGGCCTGAGACCAGGCCGCCACAATGTCTCGTTTAGCCACCACAACCACGGTCCCAAGGAAACGTTTATCGTCCTGAGAGCCATCCAATCCATCGAACACTCCCAGGAGGAGACGTAGTGGGTTATGAGAGACCGCCCAACCCAAGGTCTGTGTAAGCTCCAGTTCCACACCCGCCCATAATGACTCAAGGGCAGGGCACTGCCAGACCACATGATAAAAATCAGCTGGGGCATGTTTGCACCGTGCACAAGGTGGGGAGGGGCACAACCGAGCTCTGTACAGATGCACAGGAGTAAGATATGCCGTGTGTAGATAGAAGAGTTGGATTAGGCGTAATTTGGAGGAGGTCGTCAAAGTTTTGGGAGCCATGAGAGCGTCCCGCCAGTCTGCATCCTCCAGGGGACCATGCCAACCCTCCCAGAGAGCGTGCAGTGAGTCCAGGGTTGCAGGGCCATTGTTCACAAGGGAGCGATAGATCCGTGACACCCCACCTCTACCTAAGTTCCCCATCCTACCCTGGGCATCTAGGGGACTGAATTCGGGAAGGGAGGTGGCTGACGGAATGTGCACAGTGAGGGCGTGACGAAGCTGCACATACTTGTGGAACTGGGAGGCATGAAGGGAGTAGCGCTGCTGCAAGTCCGAAAAGGCTCTGATATGGTCCCCAACCCAGACGTCACCAAGGAGCGAAATCCCGATTTGGTCCCACTGACAAAAGTCTTGGAGGGTCGAAGTCTCGCACAGCCAGGTACCATGCCATAAGGGTGTGTGTTGGGTGAGCTTCCTATCCCATCTCGTGTGATGCAAGACAGTGCGCCAAGCCAGTAAGACTGTCTTAGTGACAGGGGGGAGGACTTGTGGTATGGGGGCCCCGTACAAATAGGCCTGGAGCTTTGGAAAGTCCATAGTCCGGAGTTCAACCCGGTACGCCGGATCGGACCAGCCGACAGCAAACCAGTCATGAACAACAATAAATCTAGTGGCCAAATAATAAAGATGGAGATTAGTCACACCCATGCCACCGTCATAGGGGGGTATCTGACAGTGAGCCAGGGCCATACGTGGCCTCCCACCCTTCCACAAGAACCGGGTGAGCAGACCATCAATTTCGCGGAACCAACTCCCTGGGAGATGAAAGGTTATGTGTTGGAGAATGTATAGAAAGCGGGGGCGAATCATCATCTTAAAGAGCGCACTTCTGCTAAGAGGATTGAGAGGAAGGGATTGCCAACATTTGAGGTCTGTCTTAGCCTTTGTAACCCTCGGTGTAAGGTTGAGGGCCCATTCAAGCTCCGGGAGCAAGGTCACCCAAACTCCTAAATATCTCAATGATTGTCTGCGCAAAGGGATGGTTGTCTCCCAGTCAAAAATGGGTGGAGGGGGACCAGGGTAGATTTTGCCGGTTTGAGCCGCAGGCTGGAGACCCACTCAAAGGCATGGAGGACTTCAAATAACGTGGGTCAGAGTCCTCGGGGTCCGTCAGGAAAAGGAGGATATCGTCCGCGTATAGGGTGACTTTGTCTACGTGATAAGGGTCCCAAGTCCATCCACCGATGAGGGGATCATTGCTAATGAGGCAGGCCAGGGGCTCCTTCGCCAGCGTAAATAAGAGCGGTGAGAGGGCACAACCCTGACAGGTGCCCCTCCGGATCAAAAACGCCTCCGAGAGTGCACCATTGGTCAGCACACGTGCCTTAGGGCTGGAGTACAGGGCTCAAATAAAATGCCTGAATGGGAGGCCAAATCCCATCGTATCAAGCACAGCCTCCAAATGACTCCAGTCATCCATATTGAAGGCCTTTTCAAAGTCGCTGAAAAAAAAAAGGGCAGGTACGGGGTGAGCTGGTGGCGGTGTGCGAGGGCGAGATGGAGGCAGCGTATGCAGTGCCGGGTACCGCGGGCTGGCATGAAAACCACATTTGTCCAGGTGGACCAATTCATGCAGGAGGGGCGGAGGCGTTGGGCCAAGGCAGTGACAAAGATTTTCATCTCGGTGTTGATGAGCGAGATTGGGAGGTAGTACGCGCAGGAGAGGGAGGGTGGCTGGGTCATACCGATAACCACGATAGTGGCCACGTCAGTCTCCGGGGCATAGACCCCATCGCTACCACGTGTCGGAAGAGATCGATTAGATGGGGAACCAGTAAGTAACGGTAGGCCAGGTACTATTCCTGTGGGAGGCAATCAGGCCCTGGCATCTTACCGGACTGTCAGAGGGAAATGGCCCCATGTATCTCCTCCGGGGTAAGGGGGAGGTCTAGATCCTTTGAGGCAGTCTGGGCAAGATGGGGTAACTGAAACTCAGCCCCCTCCAACAGACCCACCAGAGAGGCCTCGGGAGGCCGAGCCGTGTAAAGCTGGGCATAATAGCCCGCAAAAGCTTGGGCAATGGCATGCGAGGTGTAATGGCTATAGCTGGAACCTCCTGAGGCACAGCCGGGAGTAGTGACAATTGGTGATTTTACTTTGTAATACTGTGTTTTTTAAAAATCCAAGACTTACCACTACCCTGGGCACTTAAATCTCTCAGGCACAAACATCCCCGCACAGCGGATTGATCGCTGACGCGGGCGGGTGTTTTTTCAGTCCGGACGCCATTTGCCGGAATTACAAGACACGCCCACTTGTACTGGCCACGCCCCCTCACCAGGTACAAAACGCGCGCTGAATGCTAGCGCGGCGTTATAGCTGGAACCTCCTGAGGCACAGCCGGGAGTAGTGACAATTGGTGATTTTACTTTGTAATACTGTGTTTTTTAAAAATCCAAGACTTACCGCTACCCTGGGCACTTAAATCTCTCAGGCACAAACATCCCCGCACAGCGGATTGATCGCTGACGCGGGCGGGTGTTTTTTTCAGTCCGGACGCCATTTGCCGGAATTACAAGACACGCCCACTTGTACTGGCCACGCCCCCTCACCAGGTACAAAACGCGCGCTGAATGCTAGCGCGGCGTTATAGCTAGAACCTCCTGAGGCACAGCCGGGAGTAGTGACAATTGGTGATTTTACTTTGTAATACTGTGTTTTTTAAAAATCCAAGACTTACCGCTACCCTGGGCACTTAAATCTCTCAGGCACAAACATCCCCGCACAGCGGATTGATCGCTGACGCGGGCGGGTGTTTTGTCAGTCCGGACGCCATTTGCCGGAATTACAAGACACGTCCACTTGTACTGGCCACGCCCCCTCTTTACATCTACCCCACTTCCATAAAGGATGTGTATTTACCGGAAGCACAGCGGACGAGCGCAGCAGGCGCGTCGTTTGCGCGCCGAAGGCGCACTTAAGGCAAGCTCGTCTGCGCTCGTCCGCGCCGAGACCGGGCATAGGGTAACCCCCCTTGCCCGACTCACACCAGATATTGAGACCCATAGATATAGTAGGGAAGCCCTGATAATGCTGAATCCACTGACCGGCAAAGCAACCTGCCCACGACTAGCCCCTAATACAACATCCAAGGACAAGAATCTCTGCCCTAACTGCCTAATTTGCCTGCCACATATCAACCCCCTCCCACTCGACCTACTATCTAAATCTGATCAGACCTCAGGCAACAGGCATATCCCGCTAAACAAGACATTGTATGCAGAACAAAGACATACACCTAAGGGAGAGTTAATCAGTGGGTTACTAAATGTTAGATCCCTCCCAAAACATGCCACCGAGATACAGCTACTGATCGAATCCAGTAACCTGGATATTCTGTTTCTAACCGAAACATGGACGGTGGCCGGACTAGAGTCAGAGCTGGGGCCGGCATGCCCAGTAGGGTATAAGATTGTCCACAAACCTAGGACCGTGGGACGAGGGGGAGGAACAGGAATCATTTTCAGGGAAGATTTGAATATTGTAACGTTGGACATTGATACGATCTCATGTGCTGAAGTTCTCGGGATATCAATCAGGCATGACTCAACCATTGCCTCACGGGCCTAATCTGCTACAGGCCACCGGGGCACATCACTGCCATACAACAGCAGGAACTGATCGCTGTTATTAACAACCTGTCAATCTCACATAGCAGACTATTGGTACTGGGAGATTTTAACCTGTGGACCAACGGCCAACTGGACACGGCCTTTCATAACATCACACAATCCTGTACCAATTTAGGATTAAAACAATGGATAACTACCCCCACACATAGGGAAGGAAACATTCTGGATCTAATATTCGCTGCAGAAGATCTTATAACCGTGGGAACAATACAACCAGTAGGATGGTCAGATCACCATCTCCTAACATTCAATATCCACACTCTGGTTAATATAGGACTGGCAAACACGCAGACCAGGACCTTCACTAGCCGCGACTGGAAGGGTCTACTAAAAAGAAAAGAGGAAGAGAAGTCTGACCTCTTTCAAGTGGGAAACTTGTTTAACCCAGAGAACGATATTACCACGAACTATCGCCTACTATGTAATGAGGGAACTAGAAAACTGGATCACATTGCACCGCTGAAAGCAATCAGAAAAAGAGGCAACCCTTCCGCGCCCTGGTACACGGAAACATTGAAAGAGCTGAAAAACGTCTGTAAAAAGGCGGAGAGGCACTGGAGGAAAAACTATTTAGAGCAGGATAGACTACTCTGGAGGCAGACAATTATTCAGTACAAGAAAGAGATTACCACAGCCAAAGAAAACTATTTTGCAGACTTAATCTTAAAAAGCTCCAACAAGTCACGCGACATCTTTAGGATAGTAAAAGAGCTGTCCCATCCTGAATGTGCTAATAGCAAAATCAAGCCCTCACAGGAACTATGCGACAGTCTGGCATCCTTTTTCCAGGAAAAAATTACCAAGATCATTGAGGGCATGAAGGATGCCCCCACCTCCCTAGCGCAGCGTAATAGCAACATAGAGAACGGGAAGAAGAGCGAAGGAAAGGAAAGACACTCCATACCAAAGGCTATCTTGGATAAATTCGAGACTCCGACAGAACAAGAGTTTGCTCAAATAGCCCTCAATATAACATCGGGATCCCCACTGGACTCTCTACCCCACAAAATAGTAAAGGAGTTTGGGGATGAACTCTTTCCAGTACTTCGTCAGCTGTGTAATCAATCCCTCGAAACAGGTATTGTACCAAAAGATTGGAAATTGGCAGTTGTCACCCCCCTATTGAAGAAATCATATTTGGACCCCAATTGCCATAAAAACTACCGACCTATATCGCTCCTGCCGTATCCAATCAAGATCATGGAACGGCTGGTCAGCAGATCATTGTCCCTCTTCCTGGAAACTAACAACATCCTTGAAGAGGAGCAATTCGGTTTCAGACCAGCCCATGGAACCGAGTCAGCTCTGCTGATGGTCCTGGACAACCTGCGAATGAGGGCGGACATGGGAGAATCAGCAATCTTAATTCTGCTGGACCTGTCCGCCGCATTCGATACGGTGAGTCACGACATTCTGCTGACAAGACTGAAAAGCCTTGGAGTTGGGGGAGTTGCGCTCGAGTGGTTCCGCTCTTATCTGATGGACAGATGGCAGGCAGTAGCACTCCCTCCATACCAGTATGAGTTTGCTACTGTCCCACACGGGGTCCCACAGGGGTCTGCAATCAGTACGATACTTTTTAATGTATACATGCAACCCCTGATGGGCATCATCAAGGCTCACGGCATTAGCGTGATCAACTATGCGGATGACACACAGCTGATGATTTCTCTTGATGGTGTTCAGGCAGATTCACTCGAGACCTTCCACACCTGCATGCTGGAAATGGCATCTTGGTTAAATAAGAACTCACTACAGTTTAATAGTGACAAAACCGAGATAATGCACTGCAAAGTAGGTAGAGTCACTAGAAGCCTGCCTGCCGACTTTTGGCCTCTGGAGCCAGGGGAGCTACTAACTCCAGTAAAATCAGTGAGGAACTTAGGGTTCAACTTTAATGACAGTCTGAGTCTAGAGACCAATGTCAACAAGCAGGTAAGCAGCTGCTTCGCCTTAATGCGAGGCCTTCGAAAGCTGCTGCCCCTTTTACCAGCACAGGTTAGAGCCACCATAGTCAGGAGCACTATTCTCAGCCGCCTGGACTATTGTAACGCTCTGTTACTGGAATCTCCTGCTTACTTGATCTCCAGACTTCAGAGCATCCAGGCGGCAGCAGCCAAAATGGCACTTTCCCGAGGACGAAGATCCTCCACCACTTTTGCACTGGCCGAACTACACTGCCTGCCCGTACAACAGAGGTTCCTTTTCAAATCCCTATGCACTGTCTTTAAGGCAGTGCATGGGATGGGCCCCTTACCACTACAAAACAAATTTAAATGGTATGAACCCACTCGGACCCTCCGATCCTCCTCCACTAACCTCATTAGCATACCCAGGATCAGGAAAGCTACGCATGGCGGCAGAGCCTTTAGTATAGCGGCAGCCCATCTCTGGAATAGCCTCCCTATTGCTATCAGGAAAACAGACGAACTGATGGCATTTCGAAAAAAGGTAAAGACATGGCTCTTCCCTAAAGTCTAACTGCCCCAGAATCAAATGACCACCCATTCTACCCATGATGCACATCGTTCCAGCTATACTATCACAGCGCCAGGATGCCCGTAGGGATGCAGAGCGCTTTATAAATACTATAAATAAATAAATAAATAAATAATGGGGGTGTCGGCCGCGTCGCAGACCTCGGGGATTATGGGGTTGGCTTTGAGATTGGAGACCAAATTATGGAGCAGTTTTCCGTTCATATCCCCCCATTCGTATACACATGCCACCGAGGAATGCCATAACATTTTAGCCGAGTCTAGGTAGATCTGACAGATCTCCTCTCGGAGCAGCGCAAGCTGTCCCTTGGAGTGAGCACCCTCTGCAGCGGCAGGAATCGATTTCAACTGTTTGGCCTGAGCCTCGAACTGCATCAGGCGGGTGGTTTGAGACGCTCGTTTCGCATGGACCACACCTCTAGCCACACCCTACATGGTAGCCTTGCAAGCCGCCCACAGTGTTCCTGGGGAGGGGACCGATCCCTTGTTGATTAATAAGTATTGCTTCAGTTCCCTCCCGCGGGCCTCATTGATCTCAACATCTTGTAAGAACCATGCGTTCATTCGCCAGATCGTGGTTACCCCACCGGGGGCAATATAGGAGTGGGTATGATGGGCCGCGGAGGTGTGATTGTGTTTTGTTCTCGGGGGGGGGGAGGGAGGGAGTGTTCCAGACCCTCCAAGCGTCGCATAGACCCAGGGCAGGAGACCAGTCAAAAAGGCGTTTGGCAGAGGTAAGGCGGGACTCGGAGGGAACACCTGTTGTGTCAAGAGAAGGCTGCATAACCGCATTAAAATCACCCCCAATTATCTTCTGACCCTGAGGGAAAGTAGAAATTATCGCCGTGAGGTGTTGAAGGGCAGAGGGCAATGTGGGGGTAGGGATGTATGCACATAGAAGACTGAGAAGTTGACTCTCGATCCTACCAGTCAAGGCCAAGCATTGTCCCTGTGCATCAGTCACCACGTGCACCAGAGTGAAGGGGAGACCCCTACGAATCAGTATGGCTTTTCCCTGGGAGCCCCGCGTGACACCAGAGTGCCAGACCCTGTCAAACCCGTATCAAGCGAGAAAGGTGCAATGAGTTCCTAGGAGGTGCATTTCCTGTAGGAGAAGGATGTCGGGCGCTTGGCATTGAACAATCCGAAGGACTGAGGCTTGTTTAATATGGACTAGTAAGCCATTGACATTCCACGACAGAATGTGGAGGGGTCTACCAGTAGGCGGCATCAGAGGATTGGGTGGCGCACGGGTGGGCAAGTGCGAAGGGCCCCGGGTCCCAGGGGAGGTGACAAGCCAGAGCTAGAATATAAGGGTATGGCTTGCATGTTGTGGTAGGTTTCATGTCACCGGCAATGGCGTATGCATGCAATGAGCTGTCATGGAAAACAAAAAACTGTGGCCCGAACGAGGCCAAGAAGAAATGAGTCCAGAAGGCAATGGCTCTCCCAACCCCCCCAATCCCACCAACATCGCCACCCTATACATCCGGAAATTAAGCATCTGTCGCCCTGAAAAGGAAAAGTTTAAAAAAAAATAATAACAATCACGAAAAACTAGTCTAAGTGCTAAGCTAAAACGTTTAGCAGGGTCAGACTCCATCATCCTCTCTGGATCCCCGAAGTGCGGGACTCCTAGATAAGTCAGAATCAGATATGGCAGGGCACAGTGTCTCGGAGGGGCCAGGGACGCAGCTCAGATCGATCAGGGAACCAGTCCCGCTGTGGTTCCCAGAGACCCGGGGAAGTTCCGATGAAATTAGCAACTGGGGCACTGCATCAGGTCATCGTGACTGCCCATTCTGTCGGTCACCCTTCTTGCGTGACCGAGTGCAGCGCTGCTGTGGCTTGGGAAGAGATGGCTGCGGTTGTATAGATACCCGTTAGTCAGGGGGAGAACTGGGACGAGTCTTAAGGGGGCGCTCTTCCGTGAGCCAAGTCCAGGCCGCCTGTGGGGTGTCAAAAAAGATTGTTTTGTCCTGGGATACAACTCTGAGACGGGCCGGAAAAAGGAGACCATAGCGCAGACCTACGTTACAGAGCTTCTGCTTGACGTCATCGTATGTTCGCCGTTGGGCCTGCACTTCTACTGTATGGTCCAGGAAAAGCATAATCTTGTTGTTTCGGTATTTCACAGGGCCTTGCATCCATGCCGCCTTGAGGATGGCATCCCTGTCTCAGATATTGAGGATCTTTATAATGATGGGCCGAGGTGGAGCCCCAGGGGGAGGCCTGGGCGCTAGGGAGCGGTGGGCGCTCTCGACCGCAAACCACGGAGAGAGAGCATCTTTGGGTATCCAGGATCTCACCCAGGTCTCTACGAATGTGTCTGCCCGGCATTGTTTGACCTCCTGAGGGAAGCCTATGAGGCGCAGGTTATTCTGCCTAGCTCTTCTTTCTGCGTCCTCGGCCCGATGGTGCAGTTCCGAGGTCTGAGTCTGGAGGTGGGCCACGTGGGTCTTCGGTTGGCCTTTCTCATCCTCGGCTGTGGTGAAGCGCGATTCTGCGTCCGAGATCCGGGCTGCGGCATTACGCAGGTCCTGGCAGATAAGGGCCATATCCACCCGTACCTCGCCAATCTTGCCCTCCACCGAAGCCTGTGAGGTGCCAATTGCCTGGAGAATGGTGGAGAGGTCCCCTCCAGCATGAGAGAGGGGAACCCGACGCCTCCCTTCCAGGATCTCAGTCGTTGGTGGTGTATTGGTCCATTTTGGTTTGGGTCTGTGGAGCCGGTGTCTTCAGGGCACGCTCCCTGCCCATCTCGACCATGGATACAGGTCCCTTGCATCCAGTTGGCAGGGGGGTGATCACGCGGTC
Source organism: Lissotriton helveticus (assembly GCF_964261635.1). Classification (NCBI taxonomy): domain Eukaryota; kingdom Metazoa; phylum Chordata; class Amphibia; order Caudata; family Salamandridae; genus Lissotriton; species Lissotriton helveticus. The sequence goes on along the minus strand of NC_136071.1, from coordinate 1,010,896,449 downwards.
AGCAGGCAGGGAGGGGGCCAGCACTCAAGTCTTCAATACTCGGGCCCGGGTGCCAAGGCCGCCCCTCCCAGGTCCCCTCGGTCCAGATGGACCAACCAAAACCTTTCTCTCCTCCGTCCGATATGACGGCTGATGGTAGGGAAGCATCACCTTCCGGCCTGGAATGGGTGTCACTGGGTCGCAGAGGGGGAGAGCAGGGGGAGCCAGTCTGCGGCTCCTTGTCGCAGCCAGCCAAGACCAACTCTCTCCACCCCGAACCCGCAGAGTACCGGGCACCGGAGCCGCTCGATGGCTGCGGCCGAAGGCGGACAAAGAGCCTCGGTCACAAGGGCAGATCAGGGACCCAGGCAGGTGAGCAATGGGGGGGAGGCCGTGACCAAGGTCCCGCGCCGCCCGACAGAGGTGGCCGAAATCACCCCCCTAGCCGGAGAGTCCTGCCGACCAATGCAGGAGTACAAAGGGGGGGAAGGAAGGCACCCCCGGATAGTGAAAGGGGGCGAAGCCGCAGTTCAAAATCCCAGTCCCACGTGGATCCCAATGCTGGCAGGGTGGCTAGATAGGCCCTCCTCGCGCCGACAGTCAATCATAAACAAGCAGGCGTCTCCAGGTAGGATCTGTGGCATGGGGGAAAGCAGGGCAGGTCAGCGAGGGTAGAGAGGGGAGGCGGGAGTGCCAACACCGGCCCCACGCACTGCCACCTGACACGGCAGCCACCCCTGTTGTCCCCTGATGGCGAGGTATAAGCGCTGAGGTGAGATACAGCACCAGAGCGGCCTTCGATGGGTAGAGGCCTAGGCAGGGCTGGGCTCGCTGTCGCTGCATTAATGGTGTGGCTCCGACAGGCCTTAAAGGAAGATGCCATGTGCAGCGATAGGCTGCGGTGAGGTTAGTTTTCACTGCCTCAGCACAGCGGGAGGTGGGACACAACGTCTGGGGGGCCAGGGCGACTCCACAGGTCCCCGGAGTCCTCGCCTCCAGCCACAGGGAATGGTCTGTCCCGGAGGAGGATCGCCAGCATGATGGTGGGAGGAACAGGTCAGTGAGGGGGAGGGAGGGGCGGGAGGGCCGCCATCGGTCCCCCGCACTGCTACCCGACAATGGTAGCCAATCCCTGCACAGCCCCACTCACCGGGTAGTCGCTTCCGCACAGACTCAGGACCGGGCCTCTCTGGGAGTCAGCAGGTCATCGCTTAAGTCTCCGCCTGGGGTCCAAAAGGGAATTTCCAAGGCGGCCAGACCTCACCTTCCACTCGTCTCTTCTCGGGCTGGTCAGGAGGGGGAAGGGAGCAGGCTTTCGCGCTCCCCAGCTGCGGCGTGCCGCAGGAAGGAGGTGCCGGGGGAGGCCGCAACCCTAGGACGGACCATAGTCGGGAAAGGCAGCAAGCAGGTCCAGTCCAGCCACAACTGTGATCTTTCAGCAGGGAGGGACGCAGGACCAGCGGGCCGTTGGGGCAGAGACGTCAGGCCCATGGACGGGACGCAGTGGAGGTCACCATTTAGCAGTCCCCAGGTCTCGGGGGGGGAAGGAGGCCAAACAGGGCGGCAGGAGCCCAGAACCCTCTTATCAACAAAAAGCGCTTGACCCAAATATTCACAGGGCCTGAAAGATACACACGCCTAGACACATAAGAAATGTTATGTAGAATAATCCCAACAACACAATGTATGCATATCCACTTTGCATTTTATCTGAATTACTTCATCCAAATATATTCATTTTTACAGAAAAGCAAGGAGGCTCGTGCTCGCGCTGTCTGCGCTTGATCTGCTACCGGGACACGGTCGCGGGTGCCTACCCCGCTTGCAGCCGCTGCCTGCGCCCCGCCGGGTGCAAGGCGAAGTGAAGAGCAGCCCATCGCGCCAGGACCGGCGCTGAGGTGAGGCCTACACAGGCGGAGACGGTCGGCCGAGCACGCTGCTCTCCCCACGCTGCGCCGCATCAGGCTGTGGGGTCCGCTCTACTCTGCGGTCGATCGCACTCCCGCCCCACGTGGTGGTGCCGGCGGTCGAGCGTACGTGCTTCACTCGGTGCGCTCGCACGGGGGGAGTAGTCGACCCCCGCGAGCTAGGGCCTGCCTAACAGCGTGCGCCCCCACCGCCCCTCACGTGAAGCCCCCTGCTGGCCAGCACCACTCGCCTCGACGCAGGGGTGAAGACTCTTGTGCTGTAGCTCCTGGCCTACCAAATCTGCAGGTGGGTCCACGCCGCTCGGCTAGTTTGAGCCCCTCCTCCCAAGACATTGGGCTCTGCACCAAGGCCCCTCTGACCCAAGGACTCGTGGGTCCCAGAGGGCACAGCAAGTCCTGCTCTGGTGGTCCTCACCCGGCTGGGGCCCAGACGTGCCGGCAGCCGCGCACAGACACGTGGCCCAGCCCAGGAGTAACCACTGAAGGGGGAAGGTCTCACATGTGCACGCCCGCGCGCAGCCGACACCTGCAACATCGTGGGGACTGCGCCAGCACCGCCTGCAACCAAGAAAGATGAGTGGTCCGGCCACTGTCAGTGCCCCTTCGACAGCGCTAGTGCCTCCACAGGCCGCGCTCAAGGCCCCCGCTCCACAACATGCAGCCCACTAAGCTTCTGCTCCAGCTCAGGCAACCCAACACGTTCACACCCCCCCGGCCACTGAATAGCCGCCCCGCTGCCGCCATTCAGTGAGCTCTCGGACCCATCCACCAGTGCGGCGAGATGGCGCTCCTGGATCAGTCGCCTCGATCACTATTTCGTAGGCATCAGGGAGACAGATGGAAGGGTGAAGAGGTCGGTCCTCATGTGCTATGGCGGAGCAGAACTATATGATCTGTTTGAGACATTGGCGGACAGAGGCGAAGATAACGACTACGCCGGGCGGTTGCAGCTCTGAATCGTCACTTTGATCCCCAGATCAACCCGAACTACGAGTGGTTTAAACTACAGCAAGCGCGGCAGGGGAAAGCGGAAACCGTGGATGTCTACTATGCCCGCTTGAGGAAACTTGCCACCTCATGTGAACTGCCTGATCAGAGACTCATTCAAGGCTGCTGCTCAGTCCAGCTGAGACGTCTCATTCTCCGGCAGCCACGCATTTCCCTCGACGAAATACTAGTTCTCGCCAGGTCTCACGAGCTGTCCAACGCTCGGGCTGACGAGATGAGGTGGCCCTGAATTGTCCTTCAGCGGCGCCACGGACACCCACAATCAAGGAGGAGAAGGTAGATGTGATCCGCAGGCGGCCTCAACAGTCCAGAGGAGGAGCGAGGGCTCCGTAGACCTCCATGTGCGGCAACTATGGATCATCCCCCGGGTGGAAAATATCTTGCGAGAGGAAAAACGTGCTCACAGTGCGGCAAGCTCAACCATTTTGCTAAAGTTTGCCAGAGCGGTGGTGGGCGGCGCAAAGCCCCAGGCCCGCGCGGACTTGCACAAGGAGGGCGACAATTGACTTTGGAGGATCCAGGCCCCTGCAGCGACAACTCATGATCAAATTTCAACCTCGAAGAGGATGACGATAATGTATTCTTCATGTCGTTTGTTGGCAGAGAAGGTTCCAGAAGACGACCACCTCCAATGTGCGACATCAATGTGATGGACATCATCCAATATGAGTAGCTGGCACCTCGCCCACCCCTCCAACCGTCCAGAGCGAAGATATACACGTACGACAGCGATGAGCCACTCCCTCTGCGAGGGGTCATGGAGATGGAGGTCACCAGCAATGGCCAGAGCCTGAAAACGAGATTCCACGTCACGGAAGGGAAGAGAGGGACCCTCCTCAGTTGCCACATGGCAGAAGACTTAGAGCTGGTGTTCTTCGCCAACCAAGTACATGAGTTGCACGCACAAGAAATGCTCAAGGATTTCCCCATGCTGTTTCAGGGCTTAGGCTGCCTCAAGGGGAAGACTTTCAAACTGCATGTGGACCACACGGTCAGGCCCATGGCGTTGAGGCACCGGAGGGTGCCGTTCCACCTGCGGCCGCAGGTGGAAGAAGAACTCCGAAAGCTTGACGACTTGGGGGTCATTGAAAATGTGTCGGGCCTACCCCGTAGGTCTCACCCCTCGTCGTCACCCCAAAACCTAAACAACCAGGAGCCATTCGACTGTGCGTCGACGTGCGCCTACCAAACAAGGCCGTGAAACGAGAGCGTCATATCACACCTACAATGGATGACATCGTCGCAGACTTAAATGGTGCCAGATGGTTCACCAAGTTGGACCTCAATGAGGGATACCACCAACTGGAACTCCACCCCGACAGCCACAACATCACCACGTTTTCCACACACGTCGGCCAATGTTGCTACAAAAGGCTAAGTTTCTGCATCTCATCGGCAGCGGAGGTGTTCCAAAATGCCAAAAGGGAGACGCTCTTCGGACTGTCTGGTGTAATCAACTTAAGCGACGACATACTCGTATTCTCCAAGACCCTCGAGGACCACCACACACACCTCAGGGTGACCCTGCAACATCTGGCGGACAATCGACTTACCCTGCAACGAGCAAAGTGCTCCTTTTACCAGGAGTCGGTAGACTTCTTCGGCTACATCTTCTCCGGGGTTGGTTTGCGCATCGACCCAAGAAAGGCGGAGGCCATCCGTACAGCACCAAGACCGACGACAGCTACTGAAGTCTGAAGTTTCTTGGGGATGGCCACATATTGTGGCCGGTTCATCCCCAACCTCGCGTCCCTCTCCGAACCACTTCGGGTCCTAACTAAGGCAAGACAACCATGGACCTGATCAGCCAAGGAAGACACGGCGTTTCAAGCGGTCAAAGATGCCCTCATCGACGATCGGGTAATGGCATACTTCTGCCCGAACAGGCGCATAGAGGTCGTGGTGGACGCTAGCCCCGTCAGCCTGTGAGCTGTCCTCATGCAAGAAACGGAGTCGAGAGACTGGGTACCCACTGCATACGCCAGTCGGGTGCTGACTGCCACAAAAATGCGGTATGCTCAAATAGAGCGAGAGACACTGGCCATAAAGTGGGCGTGCCAACACTTCCATCTATACCTCTACGGCCATGAGTTTCGGGTGATCACGGACCACAATCCCCTTGTCCTGCTATTCGCTGGAACCGCCAGACTTGCACCCCCCCCCCCGGATTGAGAGATGGGCTGTACAGCTGCAGACGTACCGTTTCGAGGTACACTTCCGACCAGGGGCCAACAATCCGGCTGATTTCCTGTTGCATCATCCGGGCGCGCCCATGCCATCTCTCACGTAGCTTGATGTTGACGAGGTCGAAGAGTTCGTGCAGATGATCTCACAGGAAGCCCGTCCTGTCGCTCTCATGCTAGAAGACGTAGGGAAGGCCACAGAGTCCGATGAATGTCTCACAAGAGTAAAGAGTACGCTGACCAACCAAAACTGGAGACATTTCCTGGATGGCTTCAGCTCCCTCACAGCAAAGGAACAATGCTTTCAACAGCAAGTATGGAAAGCTCAGAGTGAGCTCAGCGAAGGCCCTCACGGGGTGATACTCCGAGGAACCTCCCTCGTGATCCCGACTAGCCTGCAGGAAGAAGTGATCCGTCTGGCGCATCAGGGCCACCAAGATGCATCCAAAACCAAAGCCAGACTCAGATGCAAATTGTGGTTCCCCGGGATGGACGCCATGGTGGAGGAGGTGGTGCGCAACTGCCACTCGTGCAACATCACAAGCGGAGACCCAGTGCCACACCCAGTAATCACCGAAGACTCGTGTCCGGACCCATGGTCCAAACTGATTATTGATTTCGGATCATTCCCAGATGGACGGAACACCCTGGTGCTCATCGACTCTCACTCACGATTTCCTGTGGTGGAAGTGGTGCCCTCGACGGTGTTCACCCATGTCTAAGCGATACTGGATCGCACATTCGCAATGATGGGTCTGTCCGAAGAAATCTGGTCAGACAATGGGCCACCCTTCCAGGGGCGAGACTTCCAGACCTATCTGGCCTCCCATGGCATCAAGCACAGGAAGATTACCCCAGGGTGGCCATAGGCAAATGGAGAGGTGGAGCGGTTCATGCAAACTTTGAACCGGGCCCTCCGAATCGGGGTGGAGAAGGGAGACGCCGCCGAACAATGCCTCTCACAATTCCTCAGTGCCTATCGCCAAACTCCACATTGTACCACCCGTTGTGCCCCAGCACACCTGTTGTTCCGAAAAGCCCCCAGAGACTGTATACCGGCTGACCTGTCCTGGAGTCCCCCGGAACTAGACCAGAATGCCACACAAGGAAGAAGGTAGCAGTCTAACGACAAAGCGAGTCAGGCTCGAAGGGCTCAACCAATGAACATTGTAGTTGGGGACAGAGTAATAATGAAGGATCGTCACCCAAACTGGAAATATCGCACTGCATATGAGCCGGAAGTGTGGGAAGTGGTCAACACCCAAGGAACCATGGCGTCGGCGAGGAGAGGCACCCGGGTGGTCACACGGAATACATCCTGGTTCAAGAGAGTCCCCAGGGATCGGGGGGGCTGTTGACTTACCGACCGAAGAGCAAGGGTGGGGAGAAGAAACGATCTCCGCAGAGACCTCACCGAGCCAACAGGAGGAAACGCAAACGCAACCTTCAAGAGAACCAGAAACAACAGCACCCAGGAAAGGTCCCGCGGAGTGTGAGACCGCACCCGCAGAGGACCCGGCAGGGTCGGAAGCAAGCAAGAACACCCAGAGCCAGAAGTAAGGCCTCTGGCCGAATCCGACCCCAAGCCAGAGACTGAAAGACTTTGCATGGTGTGCGCGCAAGATCTGAGTTCCCCCAGGAGGAGAGTTTATGCATCCGAAAGATTGGAAGGATGTAATGACGGAGCCACCCGGCCTGTCCACTCACACAACACGCACACACACACCCCGAGGGCAGGCTCGCCGAAGGGTATAAATAAATGGGCGCGAGACCGCTCCGGGTCTTCGGCCCAGAATAGCTAACTGTGTCTCCGTGTGTCCATTGATTTAATAAAGGCCCAAACCTGCGGCCTAGATCTTCCTTGTCCCTCCCCCCTCCCCCCCTCCCCCCTGTCCCTCCTCCTCCCCCCCCCCGGTGACCACCACAACTACCTTGCCTTAGCAGAAGAGCCGCCCAGACACTTGGATGCACTTGTCTTCTTATAGTAAACATGCTGTGCTTGCGCAGTTAAATCAAGTAAAGAAGGACGGAAACGACACGCATTTAATATACGGCAGCGGCTGGGGTATGATAAATACACAGCCCGATGCAACAGTTTAATTGTTTCTATCAGATAATGTGGGTGCCGCGAGGTGGCTGAAACTGTTCAGAAAGTAAATTTTTAGTTCGGTCCACTTTCCAAATTACACAACAGGAAGCCTGATAGTTTAGGGGTGAATGAGAAATAAAGAGGGGCCCTGCCACTCTGAGACGGTGGGACCCCCCCCCCTACTCCCGTGGCTACGGCCCTTGTACAGAAGCCCTTCAAAACAGCTAAAACTGTCTCTGACCAGACCAGACCTGAAACAGGTTCAAATAAATGTAATAATGTAATAATTAACTGAGTTAGGTTTCAAAGTTACAGCAACACCACCATCTAGTGGCGTACAGGTGATCATATGTTCGTTGAAGTAAAATAAAAGCAAGTGTCCCCTTTCATTTTTTTGCACCCGAGCGTTTGTCTCTCAAACATTTAACATACTAAATAAATATATACAATTTGCAAGCAACGGCCATAACAAGATTCAAAGTAGTATTAGAAATTACCAAGTGAAAACCTATCTAAATCCATATGATCTTTCATTCAGTGGTCAGAAAAGTTTCCCACGCACCCTTTTTAATGTTGCTAGCTTAGAGTTTGAGGAATTGCTCTTCTGAAAAACTATTATCTTTTCCATTTACTTAATATCAGAATATTGAGTGACCTCATTGCCCAAGGATACCATAAGTTTGTTAGAGGACTCTGCCAGTTTAAAGTGGTGGGGGAATAGCGTCTTTGTTGTGAACTAACAGCCTGATTCATATAGCTAATAGCGCTCGCAAAAGGGCCAGATTCTGAGAATCTGGCCCTTTGCGAGTGCGATTTTTGCATTTGGTATTCACAATCCCAAATGCAAAAATCGCTATTTAAGAATTCGCATATTTGCGAGGAATGGCATTTAAGGAATCTCTAATAGAGATTCCTCAAATGCTATTCATGACACAAAAAAAAATTGCGATTTTACACTTTTGGGCCGCTATTTACCGAGAGGTCAGACCTCTCGGTAAATAGCAAAAACTCAGAAAAATGCTTTTAAAAGCATTTTTCTAAGTTGCATGTTGCACACACACATGTCCTTTGGACATGTGTGTGCGCAACACCTGTTCAAATGTGCATTTTAGGGGTGCTACAGGGTGTCCTTTGGACACCCCTGGCACCCTTCCAATCGCTATCTGATTTGCGAGTAGCAAATTGCTACTCGCAAATGAGGGATACTCCCCATTCATTCCTATGGGCCTTTTGGCCCATAGGAATGAATGGGGAGTCATTCCTTTTTTTGCGAGTAGCAAATTGCTACTCGCAAATAGAGAACATGTAGGAATCGCTATTGATTTAGCAATTCCTACATGAATGCCGTTTTGCGTGTCCTCAATAGCGAGTCGCTATGATTCGCTATTAGGGCCACGCAAAACGGCCCGTACATGAATCAGGCTGTAAGGCAGATGCATCAAAGAAAATACCGGGAGCAAACGGCCAGATTCTGAGAATCTGGCCGTTTGCTCCCGGTATTTTTGCATTTGGGATGCATCATCCCAAATGCAGAAATCGCAATTTAAGGAATCTCTAAATAGCGATTCCTTAAATTGCTCTTGCATTTAAGGAATCCCAAAATGAGATTCCTTAAATGCAATGCATGAAACCCAAATAAATAGCGAATTCGCTAATAGGGGGAGAAAATTACCATGAAGTTGAACTTCGTGGTAATTTGTTAAAACTTGGAAAAATGCACTTTAGTGCATTTTTCAAAGTTACATGTTGCGCACACACATGCCCTTAGGGCAGGGGTGTAACAGGGTGTCCTTTGGACACTCTGGCACCCTTGAAATAGCGGAACATTAGCGATTCGGTAATAGCTAATCACTAATAAGGAATGGCTTTCCCATTCATTCCTATGGGCCTTTAGGAATCTGTAGGAATCGCTAATAACATTGCGATTCCTACATGCATCCCGTTTTGCGAGTCTTTAATAGCGATTCCTTAAGATTCGCTATTAAGGACTCGCAAAACATAACTTTGATGCATCTGCCAGTAAATCTTTTTCAAAATGAGAGTGTATTCAGGGGAGCACAAATGAATACACCTTTGTTGAGGTCCATCTTACTGATGACCAGTTTTTTGAATTAGGAATCTACTGTCAGGGGCGAGGAGTTCTGTCAGAGTTGCATAGCCAGTAGAGAAAGTGAAGGATTTGAGGCACATCTTGCAGTTCAAGTTTACCCCAAGTTTTGGCTCATGTGGAAGGTGACATGGTGTCTGGCCGTAAAGTGATCAGAGAGAAGATGACCATACGGCCAGAGTAGCACTGCAGAGACATCATTTCAGTTTTTGAAGACTTGCGCTGGTAGCAGTTTGAAACTGGAGGTAAATAGTCAATCAATCAGCCATTTTTAAAGAGCAGCACTGTGGCCCTGGGGGTATCTGGGTGCTGTTTCTCCATCAAAGAGCCAGGTCTTGAGTCTCCTTCCAAAGTCTGCCAGCGAGAAGGCTGTTTGGAGTTTAAAGGGAAGGTTGTTTGTTCCATGTCTTGGCAGCGATATAGGGGAACGAGCGGCCACCGCTGCGGCTGCAACAGATGCGGGGAGTGTGTGGGAGCACAAGTGAAGAGGAGCAAAGGTGTCTGGAGGGCTGGTGGGAGTTCAGTCGATGGTTGATATAGGCAGGTCCTAGGTTCACAGTCTTTTGTTTGGTAGAGAGGTGAGAAGATAAGAAGAATGATCTGTCTGTCATCAGCACAGAGATTATAAAGGAAAGCAAAGTAAGAGATGAGGCCCTCAATGCAACCAAAATATTGTGGAGTTCTGGGAGAATTTACAGAGATTGGCATGGCCAGTACAGAAGCTGGTTGAGGTGGCTGTGTTATTTAAGTTGAACCATACTTCACTGGCTGCAGACAGGGGAGGATTTAGGATTAACTTCAGCAGGTATCTATGCGGCATTGTATATGCATTACCTCCTTGTCCGTCTTCCTCGCCAATGTAATTACTAATGAGCATTCTGCTCCTACAGACACTCCAAGCAAAAGTTAACATACTAGTCTCCCTATCCCTCCAATATGGCCCCCAGTGGCAACCACCACTCACATAAAAGGATACAAGATCTTCACCACGACCTGTTTTTTTGTTTCTGCACTACTCCGAGTGCTGTTCATGTTCCTGTTTGTTCAGGTAAGTTGGGAGCGGCGGTCCTGCTTTAGCGGACTCTTGTGCCCCGTTCCATGACGGGGGGGTTATTGTTATCTAGATGTGTGTTTCACAGTGTCCCCCCCCCTTTATTGGGCACTTTAGTGCATTCTCCTTTGTCCTGCTCTAGCAGACTTTTAGGTGTTGCTGTGCCTCTCTGAATTTGTCCCGCCGAGTCTTGCTTTGCGAACTCATGGGCCCTGTTCCGGGGGGGGGGGGGGGGGGGAGATTATTCCTAACTGCGTGTGTTATTGTTACTCCCCCCTCTTGTTTGGGTGTTCTCCTCTGTCCTGCACTTGCGGACCATGGGAGTTTACATGCGTGTCTGGGTTTGATTTTGCCACCGAGTCCTGATTACCGGACTCGGCGTGTCTTCCTTGTTTTCCTGAATCCCGGGGTGGGGGCTGGCCCTATGCAGGCGGGCTTCCTCCTCCATCGTGGTGTCTCACTTGTTTGTGCTGCCTAGTCCTGCTTAGCAGACTCGGCGTGTGCTATTTTTGCTGCCTCCTGGTGTGACTGATGCATTGCAGAGTCCTGCTTTAGCAGACTCGGCATGTCTTACTTGATTCCTGCCTCCCGGTGAGGCTGGGTCGCTCGCGATCTCCCTCCTTCCCGGTGGTTGTCAGCTTCCGCGTCTCCAGCAGCTTCACTCTGGAGTCGCGTTTGTCGACTGGGAGGGGGTGTGGCTTCGTGCCGTCTGGATACAGATGGGCGCACTGGTTTAGACGCAATTCAGGGGGTTCATGGTAGAGCCTGGTTTGCTCAGTCAGTCGTGCGTCCGACTTTTATTCTGAGGTCCCAGGGTTTGAGTCCCTGTTCAGGCAACTTGGTTTATGGAAATGTACTCCTATTGCATAATCATTTCAGGATCCGATGGATGTGTAGTCCTGTTACACATTTTTGCAGAGTTGTCTTGTTTGAGTCATTGAATACTAGTCTGTCTGTACCTTCTTTAAAGGATGTGGCGTCATTACTTTGGGCGAGCCGATGGCCGGCCATTGGCATTTCTTTATTTGTTTATTTGTTTTCCCCAGTTTCCTTGGATATAAAGCGTTTTTTCAGCGCTCTTGCTTACCGTGGGTGTTTTGCATGTCATTTTTGTGTGTGCTTTAATGGTGGCAGGTGCCGTGTTGGATTCTGCTGCCGCTCAAGGGTCTTCTAGGTCTCTGGATGCGGCCCCTTTGCTTGCCTTGCTCTGGCTACTGTTTCATTCTGCGGTGACTGCCGTTTTGAATGATGTGGCCTGGGTTTCTCCCTCTACTGCGGCCGGATGTGACCCTGGTTTCTCACTTGACTTATAAGGGCGAGGATGTGGTTCTTATGGGTCGTTTTGTGTGGGGGGGGTCAGGTTTTGGAGATATTCTTCTGCACATTCGTTCCACACTGTTGTTTCCCGAGTCCGTAGTGGATGTGATTGTCTCTCTTTCTTTGCGCAATTTCGATGTACAGAGCCAGTGTCGTTGCCTCTCTACTCATCTGTTTTAAGGGTGTTGGAGGCTGAATGGAATGATGTTGTTAATGTTATTTTACCCCGGTTTCTGAGTACACTTTATCCCTTGCAGGACTTTGCAGCTGATTTTCCTGCTTCTGTTCACTGGGTGTGGTCGTTTTCCCACTCTCACCCTGATGCAATAATGGGGGCAGTTTCTTTCTTTCATACCTTAGGCCTATGCCCCATCTGCCCTTATCCACACCTGATCTAGATTGCTCTCGGAAGTTACTGGTCGCGCCGCGTTAGTGCCTGGTCGGGCGGCCTCCTGGTGGTACCAGGTGCTGTGGGCTAACGCCTGTTGTGATTCTGGTCTTGGGGGCCATTGCTGCGCTGGGAGTTTTGATTCTGTGCATTTCTCTTTCTGGTGTTTGCCTTTTGGTGCTCACTTGGTGGTTCTGATGAGTAATTCTGCACTTGCTCCTGCTCGTCATGGGCGGGCTCCTCCGACCTTTTCGTGGTCTTGGGCGTGGCCGGGGTAGTTCTTACTCTGTCTGGTCCCCGTTCCCTGCCACCTATTCCTCCTCTTCTGCTGCCTCGGGTAGCTTCAGATGTGGGTCCTGTGGGTGGTCGCTGTCTCGCTTGTGGTCGGCTGGATGCAGACTGTGTCGGTCCACTGAGCTCTCCTGTTGGTGTTGACAGGTTTTTTCCTTGTTTTCCTACTGTCTCCCCCAGACGGGTTCCAGTCACCCCTTGCCCCCGGGTCACTCTATGTTTGGTGGCACTGTTGGGGGCCTACGCTGCCTTGTGGAATATGGCTCTTTGTTCCGATGCCTGTAGGTCAGCGGGGGCTAGGTGTATTCTTTGTTCTCTTCCTGGTGGGATATCTCACAGGACCTGTGTCCGGTGGTGGATCTGCCTTGGATGGTTTGATGTTTTGATCCCGTCAAATTCCTGTTGGTGTCCTTGCAGGTGTTCCTGCCTCTGCTCATTTAATGGGTTTATGTATTCCTTCGGTCTGCGGGATGCTTCTCTCCATTTCCCTGTCCTTTTGACCTCTCGTATTGATTTGCCCTTTGGCCTGTGTTCCTCCCCCGTGTCTTTGCTACGGTTCTCGCACCTCTGGTTGGGCTTTTCCATGAGAGGGGGTTTGTGCTCTTCCTCCTCATGGTTGTTTGGTTGAGTCTTCTTATTTTTTTATCTGGGGCAATGCTCCATGTCCGTGAGGGTTGCCTAGTCCTTGTGGGTCACAGATTCTCTTGATTCCTGGTTCCTTCTCTGGATCAAATGTTCGTTGGGGCTCACTTGGGTGGCTGTTGGTTTGGTGTTCATGCATCATGCACTGACATTGCCTCTGACATCTGTTTTCGGTCCCTGGTGTCGGGGTCTTGCCCTCCAGTGTGACTTTGGTTGGGGGTCCGGGTATTCTGTCCGCCTACTTGTTGGTGGTGCCTTGGGCTCCTCTCCCTTTGTCTCTTATGGTAAGTTGTATTGTTTTTCTCATTAACCCCTATGGTCTGGATTTCGATTTGGGGGTTCATGTGCCTGCCCTAGTGAGGGCAGTTGGTGTTGGTGGCTGGGTGTCAGTCATCTGTTACGATGTCGTCTGTTTTTGTTTGTTCCCTCTCGAATGGTCACTGCGAGTGCCTGTCTGTTAACCTGGGGGGGGGGGCTAGTCTGGATGGATCTTTGATGCGGGCTGCTGGTCGGTGGCTCTGCTTTCTTGTTCCCCGCTGCATGGCACTGAAGGCTGTTCAGTTGGGTCGCTGGATGTTTCCCGGCCTTGTTGGAGGTTCGGCGCGTTGGTGTCCGGACAGACTCTCATGTTATCATGTTCTGCTTTTCTCCATAGGGAGGGTTACGTTTTTCGTTCCCTCCGTTTCCTTCTTCGACTCCAGGGTTCCAGGCCAGGGTCGTGGTTGGCCTCACTGTCTACAGTTTCTCTCCCGAACCGGGGGAATGTGTTGGCGGACTATCTGTGTCGGATCTTTCCCTCCTTGGGGTCTTTTTATCTGTTCCAGATGATATTCCAGCCATTGATGTGGTGTTTTAAGTGTCCGGTGGTGGGCTTGTTTGCTTCTTCGGTCCTTGGCACGTTCCGTTGTTTCTACTCTTTTATGCCTTTTCCATGGGCTTGGAGATGGATGCGATGTCTTTCCAGTGGCCGAGGGGCCTGTTGGCTGCCTTCCTCTGGTTCCCCTGATTCCGGCGATTGTGCTGGGGTTTAGGTGTGATGGGGCATTGGTGCCTCTGGTGGTTCCGGGTTGACATCACCCCCCGTGGTTTCCTCTGTTGTTGGTGGCGGCATTGCGTCCAGGTTGGACGTTGCCATTCCTTTTGTATCCATTTCATGGGCCCTCTGGTTCCTCTTCCAGTTTTTCGGTCTGTGTTCCTTCTGGGTTGGCTCTTGTGCTGTCTTCCCTGTTCCTGAATGATTGTTTATTTGGGGTTGCGGGTCTTATCCTGCTGTGCGGGCGCCCCTCTGCTTTGTTGTCACTATGCATTGGGTCTCTTTTGCTATTTAGTGCCTGCGCTAGGGTTTGGCTCATGATCGGGTCCTGGATATTTTTTAGGGGGTCGGTGTTGGTTGGGCTTGGCCCTTTCTGACCTCCATGTTCGGGGGGACTGCCTTTGGTGTTTTTTTCTTGGTCTCCCTTTTGTGTTTGTGGGGCCTTTGAAGACTCATCTTTTCGCATCTCTGGCACTTATACACCCTTGTCCTGTGTTGTCTCCTCCCTGGGGAACCTTCCGTGGTGTTGAGTGCGTTGCACAGGGTTCCCTTTGGTCAGTTGATGTAGGGGGACTTGCTGTTTTTGACGTTATGAAGGTTTGGGTGCTCTTGCGTGCTCTTCCTTCTTTTGTGCCTGCTTGTGCTCTTTTTTAGTCGGTTGGCGGAGGTGATGCTTTCTGTTGACCTCTTTGCACATTTTTGGTTGTGTAGCGTGCCTTGGTGTATTATTTGCCACGCACAGCTGCTTTTTCTGTGGTGGCCTATTGTTTGTCTTTTTGGCTGCCCCGTTGGGTCTGTTGCCATCTCTTCTGCTCTCAGTCGATGGATTTGGGCGGCTCTCTTTTTGGTGTCTGTTTCAGTAGGTGGTTCCCTCTTGTCCGATTCGGGGCGTTCTCCTCATTTTGTTGCTGTTTCTTGGACCGCCTTTCAGGTTGTTTCCATGGGTGTTTGCAGGACGGCCCCTTGGGCTTCACCTCATGCCTTCTTTTCTTGTTGCCGGCTTCAGGTTGGTGCTTCTGTTGCCTTTGACTATTTTGGTTCCGTACTCAGTGGTTTCTTTTTTTTTTTTTTTTGAAACTTTTTATTAATTTTATAAATACAAACACAAACAATTTGCAAGGAAAAGAGAAAGAGAAGACAGCAATATAAACAACGTTGCATTACATGGTGTGGGAGCGGGAAGGTCAACCAATGAGCGTATGTTCTATCAAGAAAGAGCCTCGCATGGGGGGGGGGGGCAGAAGGAACAAAATGTATCCAATACACAGTAGTAAGTGGAGGAACCCTCGGGTTACGGGGACGTAGGTGCAACATCTGGGTCAGGGAGAGGGGGGGAACATATATCGCCACGGTAAGTGTTCCACTGAGTCCATATCTTCCCCCATTTTCTGGGGGTACCCCGAGAGATATATACAGTTTTTTCCCTGAACATGCACCAGTCCATGTTTTGTTTCCATTTCCGAATCCCGGGTGGTCCCTGAGCGCCCCACAGTTGCGCAATGTCTCTTTTGGCGATCATATTGCCCAAGGTCACCCATCGAAGCTGCAAAACGGAGTAGTCGTTCGGTTCCCATACATTCAGCAAGCATCTCCTAGCCTCCGGCATCGATCGCACCCCCGTAACCTCACTCATCACCTCGTGCACACGGGTCCAGAATCGCACTACCTCAGGGCACTCCCAAATGATATGGAAAAAGGTGCCCAGGAGACCGCATCCACGCCGACACAAACCATCCACAGAAAAGCCCATGTGCACCAAACGGGGACCAGTCACATACACTCTATGCAGGATTTTAAGTTGCACAAATCTAAGGCGCGCCTGGATGGCCACCTCTTTAGGGGAGGAGATCGCCGCCTGCCAGTCCTCATCGTCCAGCTCCAGCCCATCACCAATCCAGACCTCTCTAAGGCGAAACAGGAGATCAGACCTGGAGTTGATCAACTTTTTATAAATAAGCGAAATCGTACTATCAGGAACATGTCCGTCCAGTACCCTGTCTTCAAGCGGGGACGACTCCGGAATCTCCACACCCGAAGGGAAGACCGAGAGCACCGCGTGGCGGACCTGCGCATAGCGAAAAAATTCGCGATCGCTCAGAGCGTACTCAGTTTTCAATTCCTCAAACGTCTTCATTCTCCCCTTAGTCCAAACATCATCAATCCTGCTGATACCTATCAAGTCCCACCTATCAAACCCCTTTGACTGCCAGAGAGAGCCAAGTCTATCGGATGCATACAGTGGGGTGGCACGAGTTAATTTATCAGTCCACCCAAGCGCCATGGAAGCATGTCTCCACACCTGGACAGCCGTCCTAGTGGGGCCCGTTACGTTTCGAGGGGTGAGTCTCGAGTAGAGGGCTCTATTATAGTCACCCCCCGGCAACAACCATTTGTCCATCTCGAAGGCCGGATTCGGCCAAGGGCCATACATGCAATGATTTATTGCCCCCAATTGAGACGCCCAATAATAGCGATGGATATCAGGCAAAGCAATTCCACCGTCGTACCACGGGAGCGACAGTTTAGCGATGGCGATCCGGGGCCTACCCCCCCACACCAGTTGTCTCTGTAAACTCTCAACCTCACGGAAATATTTAGCCGGGACAACGTCAAGTGTGTTTTGCAATGCGTAGAGGAAGCGGGGCAGTGACATCATCTTAAACAATGCCGCTCTACCCAGGGGAGAGAGAGGGAGTTTCCCCCAAGCAACAACATCTGCCTGAAGGCGCTGAAGAGGGGGCAGCAAGTTCCGGTCAAACCGCAGTTCAGGTTTCAGAGTGATAAAAATGCCTAGGTATTTAAATACATCTCTCACAATCGCAATAGGACAACCACTTGGCCGAAGAGGGGCGTCTCCCGACAGGACGTATACACAGGACTTCGACCAATTGATGACAAGACCCGAGTTTTTGCGAAAGGACGTTAAGACATCGAACAATACAATGAGGGATTTACGGGGAGATGTGAGATACAGCAGAATATCATCAGCATAGCGAGATACACGGTCCTCAAACTCCGAATTCCATCTAATGCCCTTCAGGGACGGCTCCCACCTCAACCAGGCCGCCAGCGGTTCCAAGGCGAGAGCAAACAACAAGGGGGACAGGGGACAGCCCTGTCGCGTGCCCCTGCCCAGTGCAAAGGGTGCAGAGACCCGACCATTGACCACCACCTGAGCCATGGGACCGGCGTAAAGCAATTTGACCCACCGAACGAACTCCGGACCGAAACCAAACTTGGCAAGAACCGCCCACAAATACGGCCATTCTATTGTATCAAACGCCATCGTAGCGTCCAAGGACGCCAAGATGGCAGGCTCACGCAGCGTCTCGGCTCGTGCCAAGACGCCATGCAACCGTCGGAGGTTAAGCGCCGTGTTGCGATGCGGTATAAAGCCGGATTGATCAGGGTGAACCAGGTCCCCAATGACAGTCGCCAAACGTGTCGCCAGCAGCCTGGCCAAGATTTTAGGCTCCGCATTAATCAACAAAATGGGTCTAAAAGAGGCACAGCGATCCCGAGGTTTACCATCTTTGTGGATGACGACTATAGTGGCCAGTCTCTGGTCTGGTGGGAGGGAGCCCACCTCCAAAGACTCGAGAAACATAGAGCGCAGATGCGGAGCTAGCGTGTCCGGGCGTAGTTTATATAGCTCAATGGGGAGCCCATTAGGGCCCGAAGCCTTGCCGGATCGGACCGAACGGACAGCAGCGGCAATCTCGTCCACAGTAGGCGGCACATCCAGAGCATCCCTATCAATGTCAGGCAATCGGGGAAGTGCAATATCCCGCAATAGCAGGTGGGAGTCCTGCTCAGATCGATCAGACACCTGGGAATACACCTCGCGGAAGTAATCGGCAAAACATGTAACAATATCAGCAGGGTCAGTACAACACTCTCCATTCTCCGCAACAATCACAGGGACGACACGACTTGCATTCTCCCTCTTATCCAGCCAAGCAAGTAATTTCCCAGCCTTATCACCCACATCATACAGGCGGCCCTGCTGTTCCCTTCCCATTTCCTTAGCAGCTTCCGTGACCAGAGCCCTGTATTCATGTTGTTTCAACTCCAATAGATGTAACCCCTCAGCGGTGACCCCAGATTCCAAGCACCCCTCCAGGGCTGTGACCTCCCCCTCCAGGCGAACCATCTCAGCACGGTTGGCCAACTTCACGCTACCAAACAACGAGAGGGCCTGGCCACGAATGACAGTCTTGTAAGCTTCCCAAAGTAAACTTGGGGAGGAAACAGAGCCCACATTTTCCGCAAAATAACAATCGTGTGTTTTGATCAGCTCAGCCCTGACCCTGGGGTCCTTCAAATACCAGGGGTTAATCGGAGCCACTCGGCCCGCCGAACCCCGCCGTGCATCAACCACCAGCCAAAGCGGAGAATGGTCCGAGATACCCCTTGCCAGATGTTTAACTTCCCGTATGAGGGATGCATGGGCCGAGGGCAATAATATATGATCTAACCTCGAGAGACTACCATGAGCACCAGAATGATAGGTATATTGCAACTGCCCCGGGTGAAGCAAGCGCCAGCAATCAGTGAGCCCCAGCGTCTCTAGGAAGTCACTCAACCAAGTCTGGGCCTTCGGCAGTTCCCTGGGACGGTGACGGTCAAACATCCCCGAGACCACCGCATTAAAATCACCCCCAACCAAAAGCAGACCCTCGGGGAGACCCAGGATAAGTCCACTCAGATCAGCGAATGTGGTGGCTTGGAGGCCCGGGGGCACGTACACGGAAATCAGAATAAGAACCTTCCCTTCCCAGCGCCCCACAATGGCGGCGTATCGTCCCTTATCATCCAGTATGACATCATCAATGGCCAAGGGGAGGGAGGTCCGAACCAGAATGCCCGCCCCTCTGGAGCCCGAAGTGAAACCCGAGTGCGCCACAAGACGATAACCACGCCTATTCAGAGCGTAGCACTTGTTGCCGAGCAAATGAGTCTCCTGCAGTAAGACAACATCAGGAGACAAACGTTTCAGCAATTGCAGCACCACCCTCCTCTTGATCCCGTCCCCCAACCCGTTCACGTTCCAACACAATATCTGAAGTCCCCTACCCCCCATCCCCGAATTCAGCCCCTTCCCCGCCCCACACCCAAAGCAACTGCAAAAAACAGGAGTTTGCCTTTCCTTCACCTTGCAAATAACAATAAAATTCAAACCAACAACCCAGTCCCCCCAACAATGCCAAAACAACTATACCCCCCACCCCGCACCCCTGCTGAAGACCAAAAAGCCCCATAAACTTGCAGTGTGCCTGTCGCCCAACCGCCCAACTAATCTACGAAAAGAAAACCCAGGAGGAGAAAGGACCCGCTCACCCCCCACCCACCCCCAAAAGGACTATTAATTGCAAACATTAATGACACAGCATAGCACAGTTCAAAGCCAACGTGAAGGGTACGGGGTCAAAGTCGACATCTATTCCTGCTCCGTCGGGCCACCGTCCGCCCGATCCGATCTGCCAGAGTCCTCGAAAGGTTCTTGATCTGCAGGCAGCGAGTCAAGCCAGTCACTCACGACCCCAGGATGGTCGAAGAAAAAAGTACGATCCCTATGAACCACCCGCAAACGGGCCGGGAAGAGCATGGCATACTTCATAGACCTTTCCCGGAGTCTCTTCTTGACCCCTTGAAACCCCAGCCTCTGTTTCTGGACCTGTTGTGTAAAGTCCGGATAGAAGCTGACAGTAGAGTTCTCAAAGGCAATGGGACCAGACTGCCTCGAAGCCTGCAGGATAGCGTCTCTGTCCCGGAAATGAAAGATCCTCGCAATGATGGGTCGTGGGTTAGCACCCGATTTAGGTGTGCCGCCGGGGATCCTATGTGCACGCTCGACAGCGAAAAACTTGCTGAGACCCTTGGGCGCCAAGTGATTCAGCACCAGGTCTTCCACCAATAAGTCCGTCGAGGCAGCAGTCGATGATTCCGGGACCCCAATCAGGCGGATGTTATTGCGCCTGGCACGGCTTTCATAGTCCTCTAGGCGCCCAGAGAAATAGTCATTAGCTTTCCGCAGATTCCCGACTTCAGCCTGTAAGTCAGAGACGTCAGTGACCAGGCTAGTGGTCTTGAGATCCAGGGATTTGACCTTTTCGTTTGTCTTCGCCAAATCCGCCCTGATCAAATTGACATCAATCGACACAGTATCCAGTTTGAGAGTCAAGGCCTCATATTGTTGCCCCAATGAAGCCTTCATACCGGTAATGGCGCCCATGAGATCCCGCAACGAGGGCTCTTCCTCAATCGATGAGTCCTCCGGCATTGTCGTCGAGGGTTTAGATGCTGCGCCCGGCGATCCTTTAGTAAGGGTGTACCGGTCCATAATGTTCGTTTGCAAAGCACTCCCTCGAACGCCCGGTTTAGTCTTGCGCCTCTCACTCTCTGGCTTGGTGGCCATCTTAGATCCTGGACCCGTACGGGTCGCCTGTTGTCGGGTGAAAATGATGACTGCGGTGGCAAATGCAGGACCAAAAGGGCGAAGGTGGTGCCAGTCTCAGAACTGAAAGCCACGACAGATCGGCATCAGAAGCGGATAGACCAAAAATATAGGCACGTCCGGCCGTCTACGTAGCTAACAAAGTCAGGTTGATCTCCGGACAGGAATCGAAACCAAAAGCGGTCGCCAGCCCATGCAAGTCCGGCAGTCCGTTGTTGTTCACTTACTGGACGGCAGGCCAGACAAGATAGCTCGGGGCGTCACCTAGGAGCAGGCCAGAAAACTGCGGCGATCTGTAGCTCTGGACCCCGAAGTCCAAAAAAGTTTTTGGGAACAGATAAATGATCAGTAGAACTACACCAATAAACACCCGTCGTCAGAACCAGGATAAAGTACAGGATAGTCGATGGAGGTGGCGAGGGTCCGGGAGCCCTGTGCTCACGCGACCATCTTGGGTGCGCGCGAAGCTCCTCCTCCACTCAGTGGTTTCTTGAGAGGTGTCTCTCTCCGTTGTTGTCACTGACGTTTTTTGTTGTTCTGCCTTCCGCGTGTGAGCTGTGTTTCCTATCCATGAAGCTGATTTTGCTTTGGTATCTGCTCATTAGTAATTACTGTGGTGAGGAAGACGGGCGAGGAGGTAATGCCCCGGCTACTTACCGGTAATCTTCATTACTCTGAGTCCTAGTCTTCCTCGCCACAGTAAAGTTTCCCTTCCCTCCCGGACCTTTTTTGTGGCTTCATGTATGCGGCTTTGGTTTACAGGTCGTGGTGTGGATTTTGTATTGTTTTATGTGATTGGTGGTTGCCACTGGGGGCCATATTGGAGGGATAGGGAGACTAGTATGTTAACTTTTGCTTGGAGTTTCTGTAGCAGCAAAATGCTCATTAGTAATTTGAGGCCCAAGCATCTTTTGGGGCAATTCTGAACACACCATCGCCTACCTGCTGTTAGGGGACCCGCGGACGCTGCTGCACATTCCCGCTGCCGCTGTTGCTGCACACCCCCGCTGCCGCTGTTGGTAACGCGGTCGGAAGGGGAAGGGGAAAGTGCTGAGACTACAGGATCCAGCATTCCAGGTGGGATTGGGACACCTCCTGCTACCATCTACACCCGTGCCCAGAGGCGTTCAAAAGGAAGCAGTTCCTCCGGTGGAGCGGGGGCCCAAGCATCTTTTGGGGCAATTCCGAACACACCATCGCCTACCTGCTGTTAGGGGACCCGCGGACACTGCTGCACATTCCCGCTGCCGCTGCACACCCCCGCTGCCGCTGTTGGTAACGCGGTCGGAAGGGGAAGGGGAAAGTGCTGAGACTACAGGATCCAGCATTCCAGGCGGGATTGGGACGCCGCCTGCTACCATCTACACCCGCGCCCGGAGGCGTTCAAAAGGAAGCAGTTCCTCCCGCCTCGCGGGATCGCGCGCGGGCTAAGCCCGGGCAAAGGGCGGGCCCTCTGTGGCCCTCAGAGGACCGAGGAGGACGGGACGGGCCACCCCCCTTGAAATCCGTACCAGAGGAGGTAAAGACAGTTGATCTACCAAATGCTTGTTGACATTTAATGGACACGTAGCTGTAAACATTAAAATATCGCCTTTGTGTTGATGTTACATATTACCCCTATCCAATTGAACGGAACCATGACTCAGAAAGGGGTCCCTAAAAAATCTGTTAATCAGAGGGGTTCGCGTAACGGTACACAAGATCACCACTTAATCAGTTTAACACGGCCTATACCTAGTGACTCAGATGGGAACGATTCTTGCCAGGCCATAGCTAGCACCCCCAGGGAACAATCTCCCTCAGAAACATCTGGTATCCTGCAAAGCCACTCACTGTTAGCGGAACTAAACAATCTGTGTAAAACCAAGTATGTCCCAGCAGACTTGAGAACTAAACTAACTAGTTCTTCTCCCTGTATGGCTAAAAGCTTTAGTACTTTGCTCCACAATGAACTTCCGCAGGAATCCACCCCATTACATACAAAAGTTAACACTCCAAGCGCAGTGCTCACGCAGATCTCACCCGTCAAACGGAAATGTGACAAGGTTCAACAAAATGGGAATGACCTAAAGGTACAAAAATTGTGCTTAAGCCCTCCATTGTCCGTCATTAACTCCCCCTCAATTCCAGAGGCTGCAGAAGAATTAGATAGTCGAGTACCCCCTTTTCAACTGGCTCTAACATCCCTGATTGATCCATTGCTCAAATCTCTTATATCGCCGTTATTGGTGAAAATAAATATCTTGGAGAATAAGCTGATGGAAATAGAGGAATTGATCAAGATTAATTTAATTCCCGCTAAAATCACTGAAATATTCAATCGCTATCAATCCCCTGTTGCCTCCATAGTGCCAACGCAACCTACACTATGCAACAATTTAAAAACTCTACAACTTGCCCCCAACAAAACAACCCCTAAGATTGCTTCTAAATTGGTACTACCACAGCATATTATTGCTAGAGTAGATAATAATAAAGTACCTTCTAATGACCTTCCACCTGAGGCCGTCCCATACGTGTGTGTTCTCTCAGGAGTACCACTACTCACACATGGAAAATCCGAAAGGCAACACGACTTACTAAATAAGGTTACCTTTTGGCTATCAAAAAACAGACCTCTGCCACCCGACCTGGATGGAACAATAATGTGTGTTAGAAGGGTGGGCTGGTTAGGCTCCCTCCCAAAAGACATTCCTGGTGATCTAGTGTTGGGAAAATTTAGGTTTAGACAAATTGTCCCGTACCTACAAACCTGGCAGCCCCAAGAAGATGATGGCCCAATATCGATCTGGGATTTACATGATTTTTACCCCAGAGCGCCATACATACCCTCCTCAAGACCAGAGGTAGGGTACAATTATAATTACGTGTTGGGTAGAAGATCCTATGCTTCGAATAAATGTAGCTCCTCCGCTCTTAACCGCTTTGCACCAGTGTACAACATATATAAAAATGGAATTCTTTATTAACTTGCTCCTATTTAAGGGTGAACATGATGTAAGGGTAGAACTGCGAATGCCTATCATATGAAAATATGTAATTCTAAAGGAAAGTATCCCCACTGGAGGGCAAATGTCTTTTAAACCAATGTCTTTTAAACTTGTAGACACTTTGTGCTATTGTATGTATGATTTATGTTTGTTTTTCTTTTAACTGTATGCTTTTATGATTTTAAACCAAAATCGAATAAAGCAAAATTGACTGACTGACTGACATTAGTAATTTCTGTGGCAAGGAAGGCCAGGACTCAGAGTAATGAAGATTACCGGTAAGTAACCGGGGCATTAGTGTCTGCCACTGGCGTCATGGAAAAGACAATAGTTAATTTGGTATCATATGTTTCTAATCTGATGGGCTATGAGCTATAGTGGTAAAATGAGGTTGCAGTGGATGCTCACTATTAAGGGGGTTTCATCTTTTTTCAAATTACATTTATCATCGTGGCTTGCACGTTGCTTTTAAGAAAAAAAATGAGAACAAAACAGCATGGCGTTCATCTTGCTCTGCACCAATATGCTAGGTAAAAGATTTTTTTCAAAGGTGTAAAATGACTACATCCTCGCATAAACGAATTATAATCTGGAAGGCGAGGTCTTTACAGTGGATAGTAAAAGAGAGGGTAAAAGGGAAGAGCGATAAATTGATTAACGACCAGGTTTTATAATGAGTGCTAAAGCTGCTATGGTGATGCTGACTTGGAAGGTCGGGGCAGTGACGCATGTATGTCAGAACCGCAAAACCTGGTGCGAGTATTTGCGGAGTTATTCCCCAGACATAGGAACAGGAGTTTCCTAATTACTGTACATGGACTGGGCTGGTCCGCTGCTGGAGACACAAGATGGTTCCCGAGATGGCAACTAAGGTAGACCTAGAGGTGAGCGGTCTAGTCTACGAGGCCACAGCTGCAGGAGAGTAGGTGAGCAGCGCGAGCGCCTCTGTAACGACGCACTTCACTGAGGCATTCAGTCAGAGAGGTTGTCGTAGTTGCGCAATCCTAGTTTAGTGAGAAAAAGAATCCTTGTTCCAGAGTTAGCCGACCGGAGTATTGAAAATAAGAAGCTGCTGAAATACTCGGCATTATGTTCAGCTCTAGTTACGTGTCATGAGCAGGAAATCTGAAGATAAACAGATTCTTTATTCGAAGAGGAAAGAAGGTTACCAAAGGTCACGTTTGAGGAGCAAAAAGACAAGCGGCAGAGCTGAGCTAAGTAAACTGTCACTTGTAATGAATTAATTGTGTGAGACAGACCAGAGCTTCCATCAAGTTGAAAATCTTGAACCTGAAAAGGAAAAGGGTTGAATTAGTTTTTCAATGCTTGAGAGACTTTAAGGAATGATAAAACGAAATTGTATATTTGTAAATACTTGCCAGAAATAAGTTTGTTCCTAATAGGAAAACCTGTGAAAGAATAAAGAGAACAGGAATTAGCTGACAATGCTGAAACCATGAAATACTAATAAAGGAACTGCATGTAAATAGTAAATGCTTACCAGAACAGAAGCTGCAAGCCCAGAAAGACCTGTAAGAGAAAAGTCAGGTTTTAGGAGTAAGACTCAGTTAAAAGACAGCAGCGCAAAGCACAGAAGAAATACACAGAAACCCAAATAAGGAATTACTCCTCAGTTAGTGAAGTAAGTGCACTTACATTAAAACAAAATAGACAACCTAGAATAAAATAGACTGGTAAATTAATGATTGTTTCCTCTTTCAGTAACAACTAACTGCAAGGAAGACAGAATCCCACAATAATCAGAAGAGTAGCAAGGTCCAGGAGAAATAGGGTGGGTGAGATATACTTAGCAGAGATATATATAAGAGTAGAGTAGAAAAGCAGGTAGTAATGTTGTATTAATTTTCAGGTTCCGCAAGAAGAGTAGCCGACATTCATTGAGAGCTGACAAAAGGAACCATTCCGGACCAGTCTCTTCTTTGTTTGTTATTTTATCCAATTCCCCCGTCCCCCGAGGTAATGATTTGAAGGTTCTGAATAAGACCTGCGAACATTGCCAAGCGGGATTTGGGACCTAGCATCTCTGTTCCCGTGCAAGAACTGGTAAGCCATATAGAGTAAAGTTATGGTTCTGACAGAGTGAAGTGCCCACGTTGCCTTCGCACCTGAACAGAGATGGCGGAAGGAATTGATGTACAATCCCTAGGAACAATTTTAGATGCTATACAAAAGGAACTAGGAGCAGTTAGAGAAGAAAATCGAAACCTTAGACAAGAAGTAGTCAGTGCCAGGAAGGAAACTGCAGAGTTAGCGCAAAGACTTAGGTCATCCATTGTTCTCGAAAGGGAAGCAATGAATCCAGTATTGGAAGCCCCCAATAGATCAACCACCCAAGTGATTCATTCCTTATCCCCTGTTATTCCACTAGCGGCTCCCGAAAGGTTTAATGGGGATCCCCATAAAGCGCAGATATTTCTTTCACAGTTCTCCTTGCACTTTATGTGCCGCCCTTCGATTTTCCCTGATGCGCAGTCCAAGGTAGCTTTCATACTCTCGTATCTAAGTGGAGACGCAGCTTCGTGGTCAATGCCTTTAGTCTCCCGGGATGACCCTCTACTTAGGAACTATGAAGAATTCAAACAAGAATTCCTTCGGATTTTTGATAGGCGGCGGATTTCCCAGGTGGTGGATAATGAACTGCTCGACTTGCGGCAAGGGAATCGAGATTTAATAGCGTACCTGGCCCAATTCAACAAGCTGGTGGTCGAGACTGATTGGCCGGAAAGCAAGAGAGCCGCGGTGTTTTATCGTGGGTTGCGAGATGAATTAAAAGGCACGTTGGCCCAAATTCCGAATCGACCCACAGAGATTTCGGCACTAATAGATTTAGTCTTAGAGATAGACTTTTGTCAGGGAGAAAGAAGAGGAGAAAAGAAGAAAGATTTTAGAACCAATACTCCAAGATTCGACCGAGTTCGATCAGAGAGCACAAGAAGTGCAGGGAACCAACAAGGAACTGAACCAATGCAGATTGGAACAATCAGAGGTCCTCTAACTAAGGAAGAGAAGGACAAGAGAAGAGCTGGAAATTTGTGTATGTACTGTGGATCCGGGGGGCATTTTGTTAGAAATTGTCCAAAAAAGCCCAGAAACACCTATAAGCCGAAGGAAAACTAACAGCACCACCTGTGGGAGGAGTTGACCAGGTGGATGCGAATCAAGAAAAAACTCCAAAAGAACACCAAGTAGCGAACACACTACAATCGGCAGCTCCACATTTGATCCTATCTATGGAAGCGAGATTCAGGGAGACCATTTTGACTGAGGTATCAGTTATGATCGACTCCGGAGCCACAGGAAACTTTTGTGACTTAAGGTTCGCGGCCAAGGTAGGCATTCAAGCTATCAAGAAGAGTAAGAGTGAGCCCGTCCGAGCAGTAGATGGAACCAACCTTTCGTCAGGACCAATCGTGAGCCACACAGAGGCAATCCAATCGATCTCAGGTGATGGGCATCAGGAAAGGATTCAGTTTAACCTAATAGATGCGCCACAATTTCAATTAATTCTGGGTCTTCCGTGGCTTACGGAACACAATCCTACAATCGATTGGAGCTTCAGGACAATTGTGATGAAATCAAAGTATTGCCATGAAAATTGTTTTGATACTGTGGAGAAATCTTTGGAAGGTAATCCGGCCTTATCTCTATGTTCCATTGGGCATTCCGTGTGTGCAATAAATACTACAGAAGTCCCTGAAGAATACAGAGAGTTTCAAGACGTGTTTAATGAAGTGGAGGCTGAGCAGTTACCCCCACATCGAGTGTATGACTGCAAAATAGATCTGGAACCGGGTTCAAACTTGCCATGCAGTCGTTACGCGCTAACAGAAAAGGAAAACCATCATTTAAAAGAGTACTTAGATAAGTATCTTGCAAGTGGATTTATCCGGCCTTCCCAGTCTCCTGTCTCGTCTCCGTTATTTTTCGTGCCAAAGAAGGAGGGAGACTTAAGGACGTGTATCGACTACAGGGCAATTAATAAAATTACCAAGAAAAACCGGTACCCACTGCCATTAATCTCTGTACTCTTGGATCAAGTTAAAGGAGCCCAAATTTACACAAAGTTAGACCTGAGGGGCGCCTATCATCTAGTCCGAATGCGCAAAGGTGATGAGTGGAAAACGGCATTTCGGACTAGATTTGGGCTTTTTGAATATCAAGTAATGCCCTATGGGTTATGTAATGCCCCGGCTGCTTTCCAGCACTTCATCAATGACATCCTGAAGGAATTTATAGACCAGTGTGCAATTGTGTACATAGATGATATTTTGATTTACTCATCTGATGTGTCAAGACGCCATGAACAAGTCAAAGGAGTTTTAAGAAAACTGCAAGAGCACAAATTATTCGTGAAATTGGAAAAATGTGCCTTTGATGTGTCACAAGTGGAGTTTTTAGGGTTTGTCATCTCGCCTTCTGGGATATTGATGGATCAGAGAAAAGTGGAAGCAGTAACGAACTGGGAGTCTCCTACAAGCGTTAAAGAAGTCCAAAGCTTTATTGGATTTGCCAACTTTTACCGGAGATTTATTGGTGAATTCTCCAGGAAGATTCTCCCTCTTACCAAATTACTGAGGAAAGGAACCAAGTTTGAATGGACGAAAGAGGCTGAGGAAGCTTTTCAATCTTTGAAGAAGGATTTCACCACAGCACCAGTCCTGTTGCAAGCTGATCCTACGGAGCCTTTCTATGTGGAGACCGATGCATCCGATCAAGCGGTGGGTGGAGTACTGTCCCAACGACACAAAACCACGGGACAGTTGCACCCGGTCGCTTATCGCTCCAGAAAATTAACCTCGGCCGAAATTAATTACACCATCACGGAGAAGGAGTTGCTAGCTATAAAGGACGCCTTCAAGGAGTGGCGACATTACCTGATGGGGGCTCAACATCAAATAACCGTGTTTACGGATCATCGTAATCTGAAGTTCTTAAAGACTGCCAGAACCCTTACACCCAGACAGTTGAGATGGTCTCTGTATTTTGCAGATTATGATTTCGTGATCACGTATCGTCCTGCAGCCCAGAATGGGAAGGCAGATGCGTTCTCCAGAATAGGCACAGAAGCACAGAAGACTCTTACTGAAAATCAACCGATCGTACCGAGTGTAAAGATTATTGGAGCCATCACCTCCATCAGCCTAGAAGAAGATGTCGTGAAGGCCATGAGTCCTGAGGCCATGCGGGATTGGGCAAAAGAAGACCCAGATAGAGAGATTATCCGGCAACTACCCTACCATCGAAAGGCCTTGTATGTTCCCACACTTGAATTACAACAACAAATTATGCGAGAATGCCACGATGATAAATTAGCTGGTCACAAAGGAGAAGCCAAAACCGAAGAATTAATAAAGAGACACTATTGGTGGCCAAGAATGACTACAGATATCGAGAGGTATGTTAAGTCCTGTGAGATCTGCGCTCAGGGAAAGTCGGAACGGCAGGCCCCAAGAGGTCTATTGCAGCCCTTGCCCACTCCACCGTACCCATGGCATACCGTTACACTAGATCTCATTACTGACCTACCTAATAGTCAGGGATTTAATGCTATTTTAGTGGTGGTAGATGCCTTTCCCAAGATGGCCCATTTTACTGCCCTAAAAGGGGTTCCTTCAGCCAAACAGTTAGCCACTCATTTCAGCTCTCAGATAGTAAAGATACATGGAATACCTAAGGTAGTGATCTCAGACAGAGGTTCTCAGTTCGTGTCTCACTTCTGGAGGGCCTTTATGGAAGGTTTGGGAATGGAGGTTCGATTCTCCACTAGTTATCATGAAGAAACTGATGGGCAGACTGAGAGGGTGAATCAAGAATTAGAACAGTATCTGCGTCTATTCATTTTAAAAGAGGAAGGAGATTGGTCGGATTATTTGTGGACGGCAGAATTTGCCCACAATAATGCGAACAACAGCTCGACAGGTTACTCCCCCTTTTATCTAAATTATGGCAGACATCCAAATGCAACAATTCGGCAAACTGACATCTCAGTTCCAGCTGTTAAAGAAGTAGTATCGCATTTGCACCAAATACAGCTAAGGGCGGTTGATAACCTTACCAGAGCTAAAGAAAAGTATAAGAGCTATGCAGATAGGAAAAGAAGAGAAGGGCCAACTCGGACTATAGGAGATCCAGTTTGGTTAAGCACTAGGAACTTAAGATTAAAAGGTAATCGGAAATTCCAGCCCCGATTCATTGGCCCTTATCCAGTAGAAGAAAAGATTAACCAGGTCACCTACCGAGTGAAGTTACCAGCCAAGCTAAAGATTCACCCAGTCTTCCATGTTTCTTTGTTAAAGAAGGCTTCCACAAACCTTAGAGTCAAAACTCCTCCGAAACCAATTCAGTTAGAGACTGGACCTGAGTTCGAGGTAAAAGAAATTTTACACTCCAAAAGGTCCAAAGGGAAACTGTTCTACTTAATAGACTGGAAAGGTTATGGTCCAGAGGAGCGGTCTTGGGAACTGGAAGAGGATGTTCATGCTCCTAGGTTAATTAGGTCTTTTCACCAACGGTTTCCCACCAAACCGAGAGGGAAAAGAGCTACCTTGTTGGGGGGTACTGTCAGAACCGCAAAACCTGGTGCGAGTATTTGCGGAGTTATTCCCCAGACATGGGAACAGGAGTTTCCTAATTACTGTACATGGACTGGGCTGGTCCGCTGCTGGAGACACAAGATGGTTCCCGAGATGGCCACTAAGGTAGACCTAGAGGTGAGCGGTCTAGTCTACGAGGCCACAGCTGCAGGAGAGTAGGTGAGCAGTGCGAGCGCCTCTTTAACGACGCACTTCACTGAGGCATTCAGTCAGAGAGGTTGTCGTAGTTGCGCAATCCTAGTTTAGTGAGAAAAATAATCCTTTTTCCAGAGTTAGCCGACCGGAGTATTGAAAATAAGAAGCTGCTGAAATACTCGGCATTATGTTCGGCTCGAGTTACGTGTCATGAGCAGGAAATCTGAAGATAAACAGAGTCTTTATTCGAAGAGGAAAGAAGGTTACCAAAGGTCACGTTTGAGGAGCGAAAAGACAAGCGGCAGAGCTGAGCTAAGTAAACTGTCACTTGTAATGAATTAATTGTGTGAGACAGACCAGAGCTTCCATTGTAAAAAGTTCAATCGGGTCGGGGACAATCGATATTTGCCCGGCGGTATTGCCTCTGTGACCCCCTAGTTATTTAAAACAATGAAGAGGCAGGCGCTGGAGACTGGAAAGCAGGAAACAAGGTTTTTTTATTCTCTCCGGAGGAGAACACAACGAAACGGACAGAAGGTATCGTTCTGAGGTGCTCTAACTTACGTTTGAGGCCTGGCCCCTTATATACAGTGTTTATGGTTTTTTTATTACAGTTTACATACATGTGACAAAGCTTTGATATACGGAAGACATACCCGGAATCCCCCCTTTGGGGCCCGTTCCCACACACATTTACAGTTGAAATCCCCACCCTAGTCATAACAGGTGATGAGTATCACGCAGCTGGATATTCCGCCGATTCACGGAATGTGGGGGGTTTGATCGGATCTCATGGAGTGGGGGGCTTTGATCAACCCGGGGATCCTTTGATGGGGGAGGCTTCCTATTGTACGGGGAGGGGCAAGGAATGGTATCGGCAGAGCTGGGTGTCGGCCTGGGGACGGGGAAGACAAAACGGGCACACAGGAAAAAGGGGGTTTGCATCTAAGGGCCGGAGATCATGAAAGGAAAGCAGGGAGGCGTCGCGCTGGGAACAGGATGAGAGCCTGGGGCAGAGCAGCGCCGAAGAGGGGTTTATGACTCAAGGCAGGTGCAAGCAGGGGGTGGTCAGCGTGCGGGCTTAGCGAAGGCAAAGGGCTATGTCAGGGGCCAGCGGCATGCAAAAGGGTTTGTTCTGATCGGGGCATCTTAAAATGGCGGGCGCGCACGACAAAAGTGTGGCATCGGGGAAGAGGCAAGATGGCGCAGATAATGTTCACCAAAACGCACTAATTTTCCACAGTCCTCCCTTTAACATATTCAAGACATCTTGCTGGTTCATTTCCTATTCGGTTCTACTGTGGTGAGTATGAGAAAGAAAACGGTAGGAACCCTAGATGAAAAGAGTTGTAAATAATACATTTTTAGGTTTCTAGTTTTTAGGAGGTACACCTATTTGATAAACTTTGATAAACTTGTTCAGCAGGAAAGTCATAGGAATGCAATACAAAAAATGGTTCTGCAGCGAGAGCAGCAAGTACATATCATAACGTGAACTGGCAGGTTATTACATATTTCGGATTCGGATTGGAGCAGGATCAATACAATGGCGGCTGGGAGAGAAATGAGGCGTAGCAAAACGGTGGTTGAGGATGTCGAATGTTCGAAGTTTTATGAGTTCTCATTGTTCTTTGTGGTCTTTCGTTGGCGCTGTTGAGCACCGGCGGTGGAGCTACAAGTCCAGCTCTGTTCTAAGTTCTGCGTTGCAGGGCACGACCCTTTCCTCGCGTTTCTGGTCGGAAAGGTCCTTTTTCGCCCTGTGTCCTTTGAGGTGATTGTCAGAAAGTTCCGATGGAAGAAGAGCGTTCAAAACAGTCCATAGGGTAGGTCAGAGGAAAAAGGGGGATGGAGCAAGGCCAAATTGGGAACAAACTAGGGGAACGAGAGACTTCAAATGGGCGGGCGTGCGACGGAATTCAGAGAGCGGGGACTTGTCGAAAGGCACTGGACGTCGAGCAGGGGCATCAGGTCGACCCTTTCTTTTCATGCTGTCGAAAACAGTGCCTCGTCCTGCAGCTCCTTTCAGTCGTGGTCTCGCCTTGGCTAATGTCGCAGGTGTCCCTTAGTCGGCAGTCGGGCCTCGTGCTCCCACATCCGGTCCTTCTCTCCTCCAACAGCAGTACCCTTAAACAAGTTTGAAAAGACAGTCTTTAGAAAATTTGCAGATGAAGATAATCAAAAAGTCTATTTTTCTCCCAGCTCCAGGTAAAGAATGAAAAAGTCCGTTACATTTAATGTTCACAACCGGCATATGAATGACCGGTGGCGGACCTGTTGGATTTACTATGACTTTCCTTCATAATCATTTATTACAGGCATGACAGTTCATCTGATGGTAACCCACCTTCGGGAGACAAATCTGGCAAAGAGATGCCGTTCTCTAGAGTTTCACATTTACAAAAGGGTACAGTGAGTCGTCAACATGGTACTACACAGATATTTTGCTGAGGGACAAACATGGCTAAACATTTCCTTTCTATCGGTGCATCCTGTTTTTCAACTACTGCGGGGTTCATTTTGATGATTTCTTTACCTTGGTCTAGTCTGTTAACCTTGTAAAACATCATTCTGGGTCCTACGTAACCTTTTACAGCCCGGTTACTTAACTAGGAAGGACAGGGGTTTTATGGGAAACAACCAGGGACATAGACAGGGGAGGTAACGGGGGTGATCGTTTTTCTGGTTTGGGTATTGCGACGTTTCGGGGAGGGGAGGGTCGCGTATTCTGAGGTCCTTGTTTTATACTATAGGAGCCGTTGACATGTAGTTCCCTCATTTCGGGCCAGATTAGGGAACCTCTGTCGTCTTACCTGTCCTTTCCCTTACGGCCCAACCTGGGTTCATTGACTTCTATCGGAAAAGGAGAGGTAATGACGCGGCCTCAGGGTGATTGTATTAAAGACAAGCGTTTGTGCAAATACTGACGGTATTTGAAGCCAATTAGGTGGTGTGCTAGGGGTGGCAATCTGCCAATTTCGGGGCTAACCACTCGGGAGAGTGGTAGTGCAAAAATAGAGAGAGAGAGAGAGAGAGAGAGAGAGAGAGAGAGAGAGAGAGTGAGAGAGAGAGAGAGAGAGAGAGAGAGAGAGAGAGAGAGAGAGAGGGAGAGAGAGGGAGAGAGAGAGAGTGCAACGGCAGGCTAAATAGTACACGTGCAACAGAGAGGGCGGCAGTGCATTCAAGGAAGGCTATTTAGTGCATTACACAGTAAAGGGTATTCACGAGTCCGCGTTAGAATCTTGTAATCATGCAGTTTGAGCATTAGACAGGGTAGAGGGGACGTGCTTTGAGAAAAGGAAAGAAGAAAAAAAGGGGGGTACCATTTTGTCGCACTTTCTCGCATTCTCGGTCCTTTGACCAGTTGGGTCAACGCCTCGGTCACACACACACACACATTCCCTCACAGTTTCGCATCATACGTGACATGGGTTCATTCTTCCGGTCTGGTTTAAGGGTGGTCACTTTTTATCAGGTTGTGCTAATTTTTCGGGTTTGTTCGATACGTGAGTAGTTTGCAGGCGTGCTTAGACACCACCCTGCGGCGCTAGTCCGTTTCGTGTATTTAGACATGGCAAGGTCTCAGATCTTCGCCACACCTCGGCTGTAATTTCTGACGTAACCTGCAGAGGGAGGAAAAGAGGGGGGGGGTGGGGGAGACAGCATTCGCGCGCATTCAAATACATGGATTCATAAGTCCTTTACTTACCTCTTACTCGTCTTTCCTCCTTGGGGCAGGGTCCCCGGGGATATAGTTTTCGGAGTCGGGGGGGGTAGTGTGTTCATGTAGGGCGTGTGCGGGGAAACATAAAAAGGAAACCAGAGGTGCCTAGTGCGAGGTATCTAGTCAAAGGATATATCTCACTATCGGGATCCTTAAACCTCTTTCAACGCCGTGGCGTTCTAAAGTTCTTCGGTTCTTGGGTCCCTGCTACTTTGGAACGTTGTATTTTTCAATATTTACATTATTTCATTTCACCCTCCTTTTACATTCCCTCATTTACACCATTCGTTTTACCCATCCTTGGAAGTCAAGGTCTTCCTCTACGCGAGAGTTCATGAGTCAGTCGCGTACTTTTAAGGCCGAGTGTCGTGTTGTCGATCCGATCCGTTCTCCAGGGCTGGGCAACCATCTTCCTTTAACCTTAAAGAGAGAGCAGAGTAGGGTGCACAGGAAAAAAACTTCCCTACCCATCCCATATTGTTTTAAAATAAAGCATGCAATACCCGTCCATAGTTTCAAAGACTTTTATTTTGCAAATTCATTTCAGCATATGGATTAGGAGGGTGTGGTCGTATTTGGTCGGTCGTGGCAATGGCTAAAGTGCGTACAGTGGGGGGTGTCGTTTGCAACAATAAAAACATCGGAAAGTTTTACTCTTCATTTGTAAGAGACTAAAACGTCTATTAATTGGCTGGGGGTTCGGGGATATATATTTTCATAATTTAGAAGCATAATCATAACAGTTGTAATCGGATTTCCTATATGCATACCGTACGTGTGCGTCGTAAATGAGGTTTACATCAGTTATAAAAATATAATACATTGTACATTCGTAATCAACATGTGTAACGGGGATCTTTTCACACTATTCGTCGAGTGAGTTCTCTTCGTCTTTTCTAGCCAAGTGTATAAAATCTCAGAACATCAAGTTTATATTAGTGCGAAGGAACACCACGAGGTGTTCGTAAGTTCCGATTGATACCAGCGCCATTTTGGGCGGGGCCGGCTCAGTCCGGAAGCAGCATCAGGGGGAAATGTTTCCATTACTGGCAGTTTGGACCAGAGTCCTTTTCGGCAGTCCTAGAATTCACGCTAACAGAAGGTGTGGCAATGTCATGTTTGTTTCGTTGGCGATCGAGGCAGCCGTTCCTTACCGGAAACCTGCAAAGGCCGAAGGTTCCGCCGAGGACCTTTGTATGATCTTCAAGGCTGCGGAGATGCTGTCGGAGATGGGGGCTCGTGTTCCATGAGACAAATGTTCGAGTTGTATGGCTGGCCAAAGTTACTCTAGTGGCCGGGGCCCGCCTTCCAGCGGATCCAGACGCCATTTTGAGGCCCTACAGGGGCCACTCTCGTCGAGTTTGCAAGAATGGAAGAGACCCTTCGGAGTGAAAGGAAGAGGTCCCTGTTTTGTGAGAGCGGGACGTTCAGCTGGGGTGCGGCTGTGATGCCCCCACCTGGGGGCGAGGGAGACTCGTTCACATCATCTCCTTCTCCCGGTGCACTCCATGCCGCTGCTTTTCATCGCCCCGCATGAAAGCCTCTCCACATCCGGTGTTCCCCAATTGCCACCATTGTACGTTCGGTGCTGCGCAAGTACTGGGGTGCCACCATGGTGTGTCCGGTGCTGTGGAAGTATGGGCACCATCGCCTGACTGGGGGTGTTCGGCGTCGGGCTGGGGGCTGGGAAACCTCCTACCGGTGGAGGTGGGAGAGGCTCGTCCGCGTCGCCTCTCCCTCCCAGCCCAACTTGGACAGATTGTTGTGGAGGTACGTGCAGGACATCCCGCCGTCCAGGACTGCTGCGGCTGTGACGGAAGAGAAAAGGAAGAGGTGCCTCGTTCTCCTCTGGACATGTGGCGGGACTACCTTAGTCTTTCCAGGCCCGTTGCGGCCGGCCAAGGAGACATGTGGCGGGACTACCTGCAAATGCCCAGGCTGCGGGCTCCTGCCTCTCCTCCGGCTCCCCCATACGTTAAGATTTCCTGACCAAGAGTTGGCGGCGGGGCTCGCCTTATATGGGTTGCCGTTGGTTGGGCGTAGCCGTAACCCTGCCCTACTTTGGAAGGTTCCAGAAGGGGGGGGGGGCGAATGTTCTGTTTGACTTTCATTTTCTACAGTTTATCGTTATTATTCCTTGTTTGTTGTGTTAAATTAAAAGTTCAAGTTTATTAATGGTCTACGGATGTTGCTTTTACCATTTCTTTCTTTTCAGGTTGTTTTTATGCTAGGTTTCTGCTAACAGAGGTTGAGTAACACGGAAACACGTGTAGAGGGATGACGCAGATTCGCACATTACATACACACAAACTCAGACGGGGGACAGTACAAGTACGACATACAAAGACCCAAGACAAATATAAAAACAGTTATTGGTCATAATTATCTCTTTCCGTCTGTGAATTTTAAACGAGGCTGGGTTCCCGTCTTGACATTGCCCGACCTAGGAGAACTTGATCGTGCCGCTGAGATTTTCCTGGCGAAATCTGTGCCATCGGGCATAATCAAACGTGGTGGTTCTGTCTGGTCTGTCTATGTAAGTCGGGTTCTTCTCTGTCTCGCGCCTTTTCTCGTACTGTCGGTCTGTCGTTCTTGTCGGCCCTTTGCCTTTACTCACGCTCAGTAGAGTCGGGCATTGGGCTTTCCAGTGTCCGACATACCTACAAAAAGCGCATTGGTCTGACCCTAAGTCTGGTCGTCCTTTGCGTAGTGTCGGGGGATAAGTTGTGGGTAGCGGTGTCCTGGGGTTGTCCTGTCGGTATATTTCCCTACTTGGTTTATCCTCGTCTTTTCTCTGTCGTTTCGTAGCCTCTCTGCGCCACATACCGAGACTGTCGAGCATAATTGGCGTCGTCTTATTATTTCGAAGGGCTATTTCTAACGTTTCTATTTTATCAAGGTCAAAGGATCCTGCCAGTGGCCACTGTTTGTCTTGGCTATCTTCGGTATACCTGTGCCATAATTTATTATAAGCTATGGTGACTAACCCATAGTTTATGAACATGTCCTTATTAGGGGTGCCTTCCAGTGGAGCTATATGGTCCACCTCTAACACCCGGTCCGGGCAAAACAGGCTATTTATCAATGGGGAGAAGACAGACATGACGGCTCGTAACGAGGGACTAAAAAGTCAGCACTGCCTATCTTATCACTAGGTGCAAAGACTAGACAGAATATTTCTATTCTACGTTGTTTGCAGGTAGTGAATACCTCATGGATCCAAAAAAAACAAAAGACCAACAAAATAACAATGGGGAGAATGAGTAGGTCCGCAAAGATCTGCGTCACCTACCCTTTTCACTATCTGCAAAAAGGGTGGTCTCTTCCCTACTTGCAGACAGGGAATCTCCAGGAAACAATAGTTTGCGAACAACAGTTCATTTTCAAGCAATTATTGAGTGGGGGAGAAAAAGAACAAGCACGGCTGCTACCCTACTTATCCTCCACTGCTTGCAAAGGGAGAGGGAGCCTGTTGTTTCTCCGTTTGCAGACAGTGAATCTCTAAATAAAAATAAACAAGGCAATACTAGTATTTTTGAACAATCAAGCAATCAAAACAAATTCTTTCGCAACTTGTCGTGGCAACACGACCTTACCCGGACCATGTGGACAGTTTCTTGTCTTCCGAATCCAGCGCCCGATCGTCCTCTTTTTCTCGTATTTCTCACGGCACTCCTGATGGTTCCCAGTCAGGACCGTAGATCACTCGAGAGAGGTCTGTTCGGAACTAGTGAAGTTCGGATGATCGGCTGCCAGACGAGGGTCTATTGGGCAAGAGCTCTCCCGATCGTTGCAGTCGTTCACTCTGTCGTCGGGACCTCTCCCACTGGATCCACGAGTCGCTGATGGGCCCCACGCTTGGGACGCCAATTGTAAAAAGTTCAATCGGGTCGGGGACAATCGATATTTGCCCGGCGGTATTGCCTCTGTGACCCCCTAGTTATTTAAAACAATGAAGAGGCAGGCGCTGGAGACTGGAAAGCAGGAAACAAGGTTTTTTTATTCTCTCCGGAGGAGAACACAACGAAACGGACAGAAGGTATCGTTCTGAGGTGCTCTAACTTACGTTTGAGGCCTGGCCCCTTATATACAGTGTTTATGGTTTTTTTATTACAGTTTACATACATGTGACAAAGCTTTGATATACGGAAGACATACCCGGAATCCCCCCTTTGGGGCCCGTTCCCACACACATTTACAGTTGAAATCCCCACCCTAGTCATAACAGGTGATGAGTATCACGCAGCTGGATATTCCGCCGATTCACGGAATGTGGGGGGTTTGATCGGATCTCATGGAGTGGGGGGCTTTGATCAACCCGGGGATCCTTTGATGGGGGAGGCTTCCTATTGTACGGGGAGGGGCAAGGAATGGTATCGGCAGAGCTGGGTGTCGGCCTGGGGACGGGGAAGACAAAACGGGCACACAGGAAAAAGGGGGTTTGCATCTAAGGGCCGGAGATCATGAAAGGAAAGCAGGGAGGCGTCGCGCTGGGAACAGGATGAGAGCCTGGGGCAGAGCAGCGCCGAAGAGGGGTTTATGACTCAAGGCAGGTGCAAGCAGGGGGTGGTCAGCGTGCGGGCTTAGCGAAGGCAAAGGGCTATGTCAGGGGCCAGCGGCATGCAAAAGGGTTTGTTCTGATCGGGGCATCTTAAAATGGCGGGCGCGCACGACAAAAGTGTGGCATCGGGGAAGAGGCAAGATGGCGCAGATAATGTTCACCAAAACGCACTAATTTTCCACACCATCAAGTTGAAAATCTTGAACCTGAAAAGGAAAAGGGTTGAATTAGTTTTTCAATGCTTGAGAGACTTTAGGGAATGATAAAATGAAATTGTATATTTGTAAATACTTGCCAGAAATAAGTTCGTTCCTAATAGGAAAACCTGTGAAAGAATAAAGAGAACAGGAATTAGCTGACAACGCTGAAACCATGAAATACTAATAAAGGAACTGCATGTAAATAGTAAATGCTTACCAGAACAGAAGATGCAAGCCCAGAAAGACCTGTAAGAGAAAAGTCAGGTTTTAGGAGTAAGACTCAGTTAAAAGACAGCAGCGCAAAGCACAGAAGAAATACACAGAAACCCAAATAAGGAATTACTCCTCAGTTAGTGAAGTCAGTGCACTTACATTAAAACAAAATAGACAACCTAGAATAAAATAGACTGGTAAATTAATGATTGTTTCCTCTTTCAGTAACAACTAACTGCAAGGAAGACAGAATCCCACAATAATCAGAAGAGTAGCAAGGTCCTGGAGAAATAGGGTGGGTGAGATATACTTAGCAGAGAAATATATAAGAGTAGAGTAGAAAAGCAGGTAGTAATGTTGTATTAATTTTCAGGTTCCGCAAGAAGAGTAGCCGACATTCATTGAGAGCTGACAAAAGGAACCATTCCGGACCAGTCTCTTCCATGTTTGTTATTTTATCCAATTCCCCCGTCCCCCGAGGTAATGATTTGAAGGTTCTGAATAAGACCTGCGAACATTGCCAAGCGGGATTTGGGACCTAGCATCTCTGTTCCCGTGCAAGAACTGGTAAGCCATATAGAGAATAAGTTAAGGTTCTGACAATGTACTACTTGTGGGTGGGTGAGGTGGTGGGGTAACAAGTAGTGAAACTAGCAGTCCATCTTGCAAAATCTGGTATCTAGGTAGTTATGTTGTGAGG